>NC_051163.1:127898305-127914018 GCF_013339745.2 Dermacentor silvarum
GAGAGGATTGCGGGGGAGGGTGACGACGGAAGGGAGAGGCGGCTGGCGACCACTGACCCAGGAGCCGCCAGTCTGTGCGCGCCATAAATGTCAACTTGATTCTTCTTGTTCTACCGTATCGGGATTTACAACAAATATGCAGTATAGTTTCCTAACATTTACGCCATTTACAGCGAGAGTTATTAGAACCCTTTACAGCCATGTCACATCTACCATGAGAAACCCATTGCCCCTGTCATAACAGCTCATCGAGCGTAACATGATGTCGATAAAGGCAACTGATGATCACTATGAAACATTTTCTCGCGTGCAATTGATAGGCTGTCGATCTTAACCACGAAACTGTTCTTTCAGGTGATTGCTGTTATGGTATTCATGAAGTATATTCATACTATACGTGAGGCGACGTCGTGTTAACAGCCATGAGCAAGGCGTTTTCTGGGTGCCTGTTTCGCAGAAGGGTGAAAGTATTAGCAAACGTTTTCATGCAAAATGCGCGCCTAACTCTTCCTTTTAAGCAATAATAAAGTAGCGATATTTGACTAGAACAACTCTTCATAGTAATAAGAATCATCATAAAAGATTCGCTGGGCAGTTTCCTTGTAACACGCATTCATAATATTGACATAATTTTTCTTCCTTGTAAAATGCAATGTCTCTCATAGCTAAGCATTAAGGGAATGTTAAGTGTTTAGTGGAGCATCATACACAACTTCATGTGTTGAAATTGCAGACATTCTTTTTAGGGAATGCTTACGGACAGACACTGCGCATATACGCATTGCAAAACTAGTAGACACCTTCAATACTACAAAGCTTGCGATATCCACGCCGCAAATTTTCCCGACTCGTGGTTTTGGAGAAGCTGCCGTTCAGGCATAACAGTAAAAAGAAGCCGACATATCCTTCAATAAGTACGGCTCGAGCCACCAATACCCCAAGCATGCACGAAGGGAACGAGCGCGCGCAGAAGCCGAGCGAGCGCCGTCCTGGCCGTGACGTCTCACGTAGAGGGCGCCACTCCAACTTCTCGGAGCTAATAGGGTTGCCAACTCTCGAGTGGACGAAGTCGCGATGAGAGGATTGCGGGGGAGGGTGACGAGGGAAGGGAGGGGCGGCTGGCGACGACTGACCCAGGAGCCGCCAGTCTGTGCGCGCACCGTATCGGGATTTACAACAAATATGCAGTATAGTTTCCTAACAGGCGTACGAGTACGGATAATGGTATCTGTGAAGGCCGGCTTAGGGCCTACAACAGAGCTATAACTATGAAAAAAGATGATGATGTGTGGCGTTTTATGGAACAAGGGCCAGGTATGGCCAAAGAGCGCCATGGCAAGTGGTAATCTAATCGATGAGCTGTTATGACGCGGGCAATGGGTTTCTCATGGTAGATGTGACATGGCTGTAAAGGGTTATAATAACTGTCGCTGTAAATGGCGTAAAACATATAGGTAGTAAAATAATGATAGTGACTGAAGTAGTGTATGCTATGAGCATGAAATGAGGCAACAAGGTTGTGATAAGTTAACATGTATTTAAAAATGAAAAAGTCATAGTTGACAACGAGCAGCACAGCAGCCTCACCAGGTTCCTTGAGTAGAAGGGGCCGGAGACATCTGCTATAAACAACGGTTGACATCACAACAGCGGCCTCCCGCAGTAGGCCGTGCTACGAATTTCTTGGGCAGAATACGTTGAGCGTATGGACGTCATTTAAGAACGCTAAAACGGATTTCCTGTCGAATAGCGGTTCTCTGCCTAGAAACAGTGCCAGGTGAAGTGGTATACACTGACTATATGCTAAAGGAAGTGTCTTTTCCTCTCGGCTTGTGCTTCGCGACATTCCAGGAGGACATGCTGTACACTGAGGGTGTCGCCACATCCACTACAGATTGGAGGTTCACCGCCAGTCAACAAAAAACTATGTGTACCATAAGTGTGCCCTATTCTGATACGACAGAATAGGACATCAATTCATCTGGAATTGGTCAGTGATGGCCAATACCCTAAATGTGGCTTAACCACGTGGAGCTTATTAAGGATTTCAGCGTCCCACTTATGTTGCCAGTAGGTTCTGAGTTTGTTCCGTAAATATGGCTTTAGGTCTATAACTGGAACAGCTACGGACATGTTGCAAGATTTTGTATATAAGGAAGTAGCCATTCGGTCTGCTAGCACGTTACCTTCAATACCTCTGTGTCCAGGCACCCAGCATCCCGTTGATGCTGGGTGCCTGGACCGTTGAGCATACCGTTGCAGCATACCGATGATGGCCAGAGGCATAAATAGTACACAGGAGAGAGAAAAGTTCTGCAATTACTGGTTTTTTGTGTTTGCAGCATGACATCAATGTTTTAACGACGCTTAATGAGTCTGTGTATATAACCGCCTTATGCAGTTTTAACTGCCTGATGTGTTTCGCAGCCCTCCATAGTGCATACGCCTCTGCTGTAAAGATGCTTGTGTGATGGTGAAGAACATTGGACTCCGAATAGGATGGGCCGACGGCTGCACACGACACGCCGGCATGCTATTTAGACGCTTCTGTGGAATATTCTGGGCATGAGTACTTTAATTGTAACTCTAGAAAATGCATACGAATATGGGCCTCTGGAGCGTGCTTCGTTACCTCCACAAATGACGTGTCGTAGTCAGTGATGTGCCACAACCACGGCGATAACTGCTTAGCAGGAGCCATTAGGCGATTTTCAAGAAGCGGAAGGTCCATATCTTCGCTCATCCTCCTCACACGGAGTGAGAATGGCTCTCTCGCTGCAGGCTTGTTATAAAAAAGTGTTGCAGAGGTCATATTGTTGATGGTAGGATAACAAGGATTGTCTTTATTAGTGTGTACTTTCAGAAAGTAATTAAAAGTAGAATATGATCGTTGTAGATCAAGTTCGATTCAACATAGAGGCTTTTAATAGGGCTTGTCCTGAAGGCACCGGTGGCGAGGCACATACCAAGATGATGCACAGGGTCCAGCATCTTGAGAGCACGGGGGGTAGCAGAGTGATACACTACAGCGCCGTAGTCCAACCGCGATCGTACAAGGCTCCTGTAGAGGTTCATAAGGCATTTTCTGTCGCTACCCCATGTCGTGTGTGACAGTATTTTCAGGATGTTCATTGTTTTCAGGCACTTAGCTTTGAGATACTTGATATGAGGAATGAAAGTGAGTTTTGTGTCGAGTATAGACGTTTTCACGAGGGCGCTCCCGACGGTCTGGCGTGGAGAGTATGTGTCAGTGTTGCCTGTTCGGTCTGGACGGTGAGCTTGCCTTGCACTTGCATTGCGGAGTGGTATCTTTGCTGCGACGTTTCCATTTATTTTTGTCACGAATGACTTACGCTCGTAAATAACGATATATACTCATCAAAAGGCTACAGGCCAGCACTGTGCAGTTTATTGGTGGACAAACAACCAGCGGAAAATAACGATTTTGTGGACTAAGTGTGTCCACAACACCGCACTCCGCGAGACCACTGCCGCGATGTGGTATGTTCACGCTTCGCCGGTTTCCTGCATCACCTGAGGACTTGGCATTTCAGTCTAATATGAACCAATGCACACATCAGTAAAGTAACGCATTTTGGTAAACTCTTTTTGGCACATTTGCCAACAGGTTGCGAGAATTGTCAGCTCTTCGATGCAATATTTTCTCGTATGTAGTGGCAGAGGCTACATTTGTTATTCTTTCAAACAGGACTTCATTCCAGTGCCTAATACGGGGGTGACACGGCGCATTTTTGATCGTGATCGAGCCCGATATGGGTCGCATTTCTTGGTCGCGATTGGATTCTTTGCTCAATCTGCGGAAGGGAGCCAATCGCGGTCGAACATTCCAATTCAGATCGGTCTCGATCGCTATCAAAAGTGGCCGTGTGACGCCGGTATAAGACAAATGGGAGCACTCTGCGAGATAACTAATCGGTAAATACACTTTGCAACGATCTGGAAAAATCGTGTCCTATGGAAGATGTATGCAGACCCTGTGTCCACCAAAACATTGTCTCTGCATTCACACGCACCCTACGCGGCCCTGCCCAAAAGGTAATTAACTTCAACAGTGTGGTGCTGCATCGAGCTCACCCATCTTTGAGCGTTGTCTATGTGCTTGGGCAGCAAGAGAATGCAAAAACGAACGTCTCAACCTCATCAGTGCGGCCTAGCGCCAGTGTTAGAGTTCGGGAACCGTAATGCGCTAACTGTGCGTGGCGTAGAAACGCGCTAAATGAGCCCGCGCAAGTAAGAACCTAAAAAAAAAACGGTATTCGCATGAGTACGCGGACAATAGCATCATGCTTGCAAGAATAACAGTAACGAAAAAAATAAATTCGCACAGGTCGATCAAGTGAAATACTTACGTGCGTGCAGAGACTGCTTCGCTGACCACTAAGCGCTTTTCACTCACGGTCAGTAGTGGTTTACTGTCATATGCATATGTATTTATTCGACAATTGTTAAGACTCGACATTACTTTATTATGAACATAGCACACTGAGACGGTGTAAGGGAAACAAGAGAAAGAGCAGAGATGGCCCTAACGCTGCAATATTATTGGCTTATTTCGCTTCAGAGATAGCGCACACGAACAATTCTTGCCGTATGCGATATCTTCAATACAAACTTCGCGCACGATCTACGTTAAGGTTCACCGTGAGCGAAGCTTGTTCCAAATTCAGGCATTCGACAGAAAAGCCATTCCAGGTAAAGAAACGTAAAAAATAGGTAAACAAATATATCTTTATAACAAGTCCTGTTATAATCCCTATTGGGATTGATAGGATCTATAAATAAATAAATACTAAAAATAAAAATCTAGCACCTGGGCTGTATCAGTCACGCTGGCATCTGTGATCACTGCCGCGCGTCGGTTCGCTGCAGGTACCGCGCTGCTCGATCGCCACGCTTTATGCTTTGACATTTGGTTATAAGCACCCTGCACCGCACCAGATCCAATAAATTTTTCATGATTGAGCTGTTCAGTTGCGTCGGAAGCGTATGGAGTAACCACCGCATATCTATATACCAACCACTGACACGCGTCGTCGGGCCGCCGGCGCCTGGTTCTATAAGCATTGCCCGACAGCTACGTACGCGCCTGCTTTCGCTAAATGAGGCAACCCTCAATCGCGAAACGTAATGGTGATCAGATTCAATCGACAATACGGTCACGTGTGCCCAGCAATAACAATGAAATATACCGCTGATTAGCCCGCCAGGTCTCGACGAAGCAGACGCGGCTGCCGCCGCTACCGACGACGAAACACCACATCCACTGGCTGGGCTTGCTGTTGCCATGGCACACTACACTGAGCGCTCACGCGAGCACGTGAAACATGTAACAAGTCAAGCGGCACAAGACAAGCGAAGCGGAAGAAAACAATCGAAATAATGCGCGGCGAAGATCACACAACCGAAGTGCGGCCGGCCTGCTCTGGCAAGGCGCACAGTCCAAAATGGCGGCGACACTAGACGTCGCTCGTGTCGGCCAATGGCGCTGCTCAAACGTCGGTTTGTGAAAAGGTCTATAATGCCTAAAAAACTGTGTTCGGTGTTGATTGGTATGTGTTGTCCATGCAGCATAATATCTGGATCTTGTATTAGGCCTCTCTTTCTAGAGAAGAGTACAGGAGCTTTTGAGAGGGTTTAGCTAAAAACCATTTTCATTTGCCCATTTTGACACTTTGTTCAGTCCGAGCTGTACCTGAGGCTCGCATATTGCAAGGCTACAAGACTTAAATCCTATCTGCACATCATCGACATATATTGAGTAAAACATAGAGGATGGAATGACTTTGTGAAGGTAATTCATTTTCACAATGAAGAGGGTGCAACTAAGTACGCCCCCTTGTGGCACACCAGTCTCTTGAGTGAAACTTCTGGACAGGGCATTGCCCACTCAGACGCGGAACGTGCGGTTAGACAAGTAGCTTTCTATCATGTTTAACATGTTGCCGCGTACACCCATCGCGGATTCGGAGGTTTCCGAATCGCCATGTTGTGTCATAGGCTTTCTTCAAGTCGAGAAATACAGAGAGAAAGAATTGTTTGTGTATATAAGCGTCTCTAATGTTTGCCTCAATGCAAACAAGGTGGTCTATTGCTGACCTACATTCCCTGAAACTACATTGGAGGGGGTCAAGTAGACGGTTGATTTCCAGGAAATATATTAGACGCCGGTTCACCATTTCTTCATATAACTTGCGCATACAGCTTGTTAGTGCTATTGGCCCATAGGTGCTGGCTAACGCACGATCCTTGCCTTGTTTATAAATTGGGATGATAATGGCTTCTTTCCATGCGGATGGAATATGTACGGGTGGCAATAGCTCAGTCAAGCTGCGACAAAGCAGACTTTTCTCTTGCCACCAATTTTCGTTGTACCGTGTACACGAAAGACGGAAATAAACTGATTCATTGATTGATTTATTGATTGATTGATTGATGCCCACATGGTATTGTAAAGAGACAGAAGCGTGTTTAATGTTCCTGTGTGCAGGTTCTTGATAATTTTATATATTATGCGGTCACCACCTGGTGCTGAGTTGCTGCATGAACTCAGAGAAGCCTTGAGTTCAGCAAGACTAAACGGACGGTTGTAAGGTACTTCTGTTGCGCACTTTCGTTTGAGGCGCTCCCGCTCTGCGTTTGCCTTGAACTTTAAGAAAGTTGGCTCATAGTGTGATGTGCTAGAAATAATTTGAAAATACTCGCCCAGGAAATTAGCCTGATCTTTCATACTGTCATCTTGAGTGTCCACTAAGGGAAGTGGTTGTGTTTCCCGGTCTTTTAAATTGTTTACCCTGTTACACACCTTACTCTCATCCTTATAAGAATTGATACTACTTATGTATTTTTCCCAACTATCACGCTTAGCACGTCTACGGATTCTCCTGCCCTGTGATTTTGCCTGCTTGAAATTAATGACATTCTCCGCAGTGGGGGGGGGGGAGTCCACATGGGAACTCCCCTGTATGGCTTCTACTACACGTCTCCTTAAGATGGGCGTCCACAACACGTGGCAAGAGCTCGCTGAAGCGCACAAGATCAGCCAACTGGAACGACTCAAGCTTACACCAACCGGGAGATCAGTACTCCGACACCTGAACTACAGTGAGATGTACGTCGCAGACACGGACAAGAAAGAACGAGTCCCATCGGACGTTCGAGAGTCACTATGCATTGCACCCATACCGCGCAACATGCATCCCATATACCACAAGAGTAGAAGGCAAGCTAGAGCCAACGCCATCAAACGAAGATTCAAGCAAGACCCAGACGCCCGCTACACCGACGCGGCCAAGTATCCGCATCGAAACGCGTACGCTCTCAGCGTCGTAGACTCCCGAGGCCGCAAGTTAGCATCGGCAACCGTCAAGGCACGCAACCCGGAAACGGCGGAAGAAGCGGAAATCGCTCTCGCCACTACCACATGCACAGACGCAGCAGTGATTTTCACCGACTCTCAGGCCGCCTGAAGAAATTTTTTGAGGGGCCGCATCTCAGCTGATGCACTCAAGTTACTACAACGACGTAGCACTCCGCTCCCGTACACCTGCGTAACGTGGGTACCCGGACACGAGGGACTAGATGGGAACGAAGCGGCCCACGCCGCTGCGCGCGAGCACGTCAGCCGGGCTCCCCTCGCCCCACATGCCCTCCAGCCCGCGGTAGAAGAGGAGGAAGCCGTACCCAACAACTATTCGGCGATATTACAACACTACAGGCTCGAGCGCCGCGTGTACCCTCCACTGCACCCAAACCTCGGCAAAGAAGAAAGCGTGGTCCTCAGACGCCTACAAAGTAATACTTACACTCACAGAACTATAATGCACCGCCTCTAGCCGACGCTCCACAGCTACCTCTGCCCGCTGTGCAACGTCCCCGACACCCTGGCACACTTGCTCTTGGAATGCCCGTGGCATGAAGATAGCGAAATGCAGCCGGAAATGGACGCTAACCGAGCACCACAAGCAAACGAAGACCAGCTATTCGAAACGTGGGAGGCCAAGCTCGCCCTTGGGGACCTGGAAGACCAACGACAACTCGTCGCCAGGGCCATGAAAGCAGCGAAAGCCAGAGGGTTCCTGGACTAAGGAACCTTCCCACCTCAGGGTGATATCGGGCCTCGCTCGGAACACTGTTTCAAGAATAAACGTTTCTCTCTCTCTCCGCAGTTGGAGAGTCGCGAAGCAGGCCCTAAGCTTTATTTTGTTTTTTCCGTGCGTCTTTAAATTCGTCGTTCCACAAGGTATACGACGCTTATTAGTAAGTCGTTAGTTTGTTTTATGCATTTTTCAGCGGCGTCAATGATAAAACCTGTCAAATATGACACAGCATCATCTATATTACAAGAAACCAAATCATCCCACTGGAAGTATGTATTCTTTTGAAACAGTTCTTAGTTTGACGAATCGGTATTCCATCGGGGAACCTGTGGAAGGCAGCCAGCTTGTTTTGTTAGATTTAAAGCAATAGGGAAGTGGTCACTCCCATAAGGGTTTTTTATGACCTTCTAGTCAAGGTATGGCATTAGATTTGGAGTAGCTGAGGTTAAATCTACTGAAGAGTATGTCTTATGTGTGGCGCTATAGGAGGTGGGTTCTTTTTTATTCAGCAGAACCGCACCAGAACATAAAAGGAAATCTTCTACAGTGCGCCCTCTTGCATCGCAGCGCGAGTCGCCCCAGAGCATGTTATGGGCGTTCAGATCTCCTGTTAAAATGAATGGTTCAGGGAGCTGATTGGCAAGTGCTGCGAGTTCTCTGAGTTGTAAACGATGCTCAGGTGGTACGTACAATGAACAGACTGTCACTAACCTGTCAAACAGTATTGCCCTAACTGGTACTGCTTCTAGATTTGTTTAAAGGTGCAGGTGTTGACAAGCAACTGACTTCTGAGCTACAATGGCCACGCCGCCAGACGCGGTGCGGCCATCATCACGATCTTTGCGTAATAATGTATAGTGTCTTAGGAAATTTGCATTTGATGTTTTCAGGTGTGTTTCCTGAACACAGAACAGCCTAGGATTAAATTCTTGTATTATTTCCTTGATGTCATCCAAGTTGCTTTGAATGCCACGGGCATTCCAATGAATAATTTGTACCGCCATCTTGTTGGAGAGAGGAGCGTTTTGTGTTCAGGTGTGTAGTTGGTGTGTGGTTGGTGTCCTTCAAGTAACAAGACGGTCGTCCGGGCCTGTTGTGGGTTTTTTGTTTGGTTTGGCGCGCTCGAGAGAGCCACGCCGGTTTTTCTGCACCAAGGGTACCGGTGTTGTTTCCATTGCCTCCTGGGAGGCACTGGATGCCCGCACGGGCGGGGTGCTTGATCGTTTGTCAGACCTCGCCTGGTGAGGCTTGGTCTTGAGACCCGACGTGCCTGAGGTAGCGGGTCTCTGTGGCTCGGTGAGTGGAGCAGATTTAACTGCTACCACAACAGGGATGGAGGGCGCCACAGCCAACGGCTCGCTGTTCGCTAGCCAGCGAGCCGTCTTTTTTCCAGTTCGGACAAGACCGGGAGTAAGCTGGATGTTCACCATCACAGTTTACACAGTGAGGTCGCTTCGTAGTTGGCTGAGATGTGAGTCTACCACGGCAGCTCTGCGAACCATGGCCAAATCTTTGACATTAGAAGCATCTTCTTGGATTAGGTATGTATGGTCTGACAGCTGTCTGTGTGTATCCAGTTTCTATGGTTTGTGGCAGATCGCTAGTTGCAAAGGTCAGGATGAGGTGTTTTGTGGGAATTTCTTTATTGTCTTTTCTGATAACGATGCGTTGTACGTTTGTTACATTTTGTTCTTTCTAGCCTTCCAATAGTTAGGTTTTGGACTAGTCGATAAGATCTGCATCAGAAACTACTCCGCGTGCTGTGTTCATAGACCGATGCAGTGAAACGGTAACGGGAATGTCGCCAAATGCCACAAGCTCGGTTATTTTACTGTGCTGCTCTTTATCACGGATCTCAAGGAAGAGGTCCCCGCTCGCCATTTTGATGACCTTATAACCACAGGCCAAGGGCTTCAGTCAGGCCTTTTGCAACAAGAAAATGTGATACGGTTCTAGTTGGTTTTTCTGTTTTTTCACTGTGAACGACTTGGGAACGGGAAATATTTTCTTTCGGTTTGAAGAGGCTTAATATTGTTACGGGGATGTTGGGAGTATAGACTGGATGTATTTACAATATATACACAAGTACAGTTAGTGCGGTCAAGATAGCTGACCAGCAACAACACACAGCAGCCAGTGCCTCTCGATCTTCTTTTCTTTCCTCCTATCCTTCCGTAACAGGACCCCCGTGTGCTGAAGCGCCATCTCGGCGCATGTCAGGCGAAGAACTGCGAGCGAAGTATGGCTTCAACCGCAAAACGTGCACGATGTCAACTGGCGTCGGACTTGCGGACGGATCAAACTGTAACGGCGAGATCTCGTAATTGACGTCGTTAACTTGACGGAGGACTTCATAAGGCCCTGTGTAGCGAGAGAGAAGCTTCTGGGAGAGACCGACACGACGACATGGTGACTAGAGGAGCACCCAAGCACCTGGGGCGAACTTAACATCGCGATGGCGGCGATCGTACCACTTTTTTTGTATACCCTCCGATGCCAATAGACGAGATCGGGCGACTTGACGCGCCATGTGAGTGCGATCGATGACTTCACGAGCGTACTCAGTTGTAACACGTGGCACAAAAGGTAGGATGGTGTCAAATGGCAATGTGGGGTCGCGACCATACAAAATATAAAAGGGTAAATATCCTTTGGTATCATGTCTGTACGAGTTATACGCAAATGTCACGTAGGCCAGCGTGGCGTCCCAGTCGCGGTGATCATTGGAGGCGTACATCGACATCATCTCTGTGAGTGTTCGGTTGAGACGTTCCGTAGGACCGTTCGTTCGTGGGTGGTAGGCGGTGGACAGCTTATGCTCTGTGGCACAATAGGGGAGGAGGTCGTCAACAACTCGGGACAAGAACGAGAGGCCGCGGTCGGTAAGTAACTGTCGAGGTGCACCGTGGTAGAGGATGACGTCATGGAGGAGAAAATCTGTGACGTCATTTGCGCAACTAGTCGGCAACGCCTTGGTTATCGCGTAGCGTGTCGCGTAATCGGTAGCGACGGCGATCCACTTATTCTCTCGAGTTGTCGGAAAACGCCAAGCAGGTCGAGGCCTACACGATAGAAAGGTTCAGAGGGAACTTCAATTGGATGGAGTCGTCCGATAGGTGGCAGGGGAGGTTTTTTCCGGTGCTGACACAATTCGCAAGTTGCGACATAACGACGCACAGAGCGGTAGAGTCCCAGCCAGAAGAACTGGCGTCGTACGCGGTCGTATGTGCACAAAACTCCAAGGTGTCCAGCCGTTGGTGCATCGTGAAGTTGTTCGAGAACGACGGATCGTAGATGACGAGGAACGACAAGGAGAAACTCAGGGTCCTCAGGGTTGATATTGCGGCGGTAGAGGATGCTGTCGTGCAGCACGAACATGCGGGACGGGCCGTCGCTGCTGCCAGATTGCACTCCGGCGATGATAGCCTGCAAGGACTCATCGCGATGTTGTTCAGCGCGCATGTCGCACATGTCAGTGAAAGCCAACACGCAGGTCTCCGGATAATGTGCAACATGATCAGGAGGATCCACGGGATTACGAGAGAGGCAGTCAGCGTCCTTGTGCAGACGTCCAGACTTGTAGATGACAATTAAAGAAAATTCCTGGAGCCGCAAAGCTCAGCGACCGTCCTGTCGGGTCCCGGAGGGAAGACAGCCAGCAGAGGGCATGATGGTCTGTAATGAGCGAAAACGTGCGGCCGTACAAATGTGACCGGAACTTGGCGTCAGCCCACACTAAAGCCAAGCACTCACGCTCGGTGATGGAGTAATTCCTCTCAGAAGGTGACAGCAGGCGGCTGGCGTAAGCTATCACGTACTCGGTACCATTCTGCTGCTGGGCGAGAACAGCACAGATGCCATGGCCGCTGGCGTCAGTGTGGACTTCGGTCGGTGCAGATGGATCAAAGTGGGCAAGTATGGGAGGGGTGGTGTGGTCAGAAAACCGATGAGAGCGGCGAACGCGTGAGCCTGATCCGGGCCCCATGAGAAAGGCGTGTTCTTGAGAAGATTTGTCAAAGGGCGAGCAACGTCGGCGAAGTTTTTGACGAAACGGCGAAATTAAGAACCCAGGTCAACGAAGCAGCGCACGTGAGTAGCAGAACGAGGCACAGGGAAACTGCGAACAGCGCGAACTTTATCCGGATCTGGTTGTACACCGGTTGCGTTAACGAGATGTCCGAACGCGGTAATCTGACGGCGCCGGAATTGACATTTCGTGGAGTTCAGCTGAAGGCCGGCTTTTCGGAAGACCGCAAGAATTGCAGCGAGTCACGTAAGGTGGCTACTGAACGTGGGAGAAAAAACAATAACGTCGTCAAGATAACAAAGACAGGTGGTCCATTTGTAGGCTCGCAGAAGAGAGCCCACTATTCGTTCAAATGTCGCAGGAGCATTGCATAGGCCAGAGGGCATTACTTTGAACTGATTTAAACCATCAGGTGTTATGAAGGCAAACTTCTCGCGGTCCATTTCATCAACAGAAATCTGTAAGTAGCCGGATCGAAGGTCAATGGACGAGAAGTATGTAGCTCCGTGTAAGCTGTCCGAGGCGTTATTGATGCGTGGTAATGGGAAGACGTCTTTTCGCGTGATCTTGCTTAAATGGCGATAGTCGACGCAAAGACGCCAGGTACCATCCTTTTTCTTCTCAAGGACGACTGGCGAAGCCCAAGGACTGGCTGATGGTTCGATGACCCATTTGCTGAGCATTTTGTACACTTCTGATTGGATTACTCTAGGTTCAGCATGTGATACACGATAGGGACGCCGACGAACAGGATTCGTGTCTCCAGTGTTTATACGGTGGTAACAACAGATGCTTGGCCGAAAGGGCGGTGGCCAAAATCAAAGATGTCACTGTACGATTCGAGGAGGCAGACGTAGGTCCTTGGCCTGAGCAGAGGTGAGGTCAGGTGCAATCATGTTGGCTAAGTCATCCGTGAAAGAACCAGAGCAGTGAGCTGGAATTGGTGCTAATAATCCACTCTCGGCTTCCATGCTCTCAACGCCAAATTCGGACGTACTAGAAATGCTGGCACAGAACATGCCGGCTGGAAGCACTTGAGGGCACAGGCTGAAGTTCAGAATGGGAGAACAACGTCATTATTCGTAACCGTGATCAGCGTATGCCGAACAGCAACGTTTCTGTTAAAAAGCACGTCGACGATGGGGCGAAGCACATATTCACCGTCAGGAACCTGTGGCTGTGCGGTCAAAGCGACGTAAGTGACTACCTCGGGTGACAGACGCACATCTTGAAGCGAGCACAGGCGCGGTGCTTGGAGCGTCGGCGAGTTGAGGCAGTTCCAACTGAAGGACGCCGGTTGCGCAGTTGATGAGAGCATAATGGCTGGATAAAAAGTCCAACCCAAGGATACCGTCGTGAGGGAAGTTGTCGATCACAGCAAAGAGAACAGAACTAGGGCGGCCAGCTATACTTAAACGCACAGTACGCATTCCGAGAACAATCAGCACGCCACCGTCGGCCACACGAAGCACTTGTGCAGCTGCTGGGGTGAGGACCTTCTTTAAACGTCTACGTAGGCTCATGATAAATATGTGGGCTCCAGTGTCGGCGAGTGCTTGGACAGGTACGCCGATCACTTTACCGTCAATTATACTTCTCTTTGTGGGAACAGACAGAGAATTTGCTGCAGTAGTTGTCAATGCAGCACCACCTCCGAGGGCTGCAGTGCTCAGTTTTCCAAAAGAACGCAGTCGAAAGCCACAGGGAACGAAAGGCGACGTGGCTGCGGCGAACGGGAAGATGGGTGACGTGTTTGTGGTGAACGAGACTGGTGACCACGAGACGATAGTGGGCGACTGTACCACGTGTTCCTGGGAGAGTTGTCGGTACTGTTAGACTCGGCGGAGGGCGAAACACGGCGGGAATTTCCATCAAAACGGTTCAGGTTGGTCGGCGTGCGAAATGTTGAGGGCTACGAGTTGCGAGAGTATCGGGCCACATGACCAATACGGCGACAGGTGAAATATATCGGCTGGTGGACCGCAGTTCTTCACTCAGTCGTGTTGCGATAACGCGGAGGTAAGCGTCGCGGTGGATCAAACAGAGTAGAAGGGCGTTCGTTGGCTCTGGGGTTGGCGACAGCATAGAAAGAATGTAAACCAATGCTTTCAAGTTCCTGGCGAACGATGGCTTGAACGAGGGGAACTGAAAGAGGGGTAGCGTCAGGGCGACGCGAACAGAAAGCTGCGGGCGCCATCGCTTCCAGTTCACGTCGAACGATTCGCACCACGTCCTCTGATGGCGACACATGCGGCTGCGTGGGCTGAGCTTCACACGTCGACGTTGCGGCAGTATTGGGAAGTCTGGCGAATGGTTGCAGGACGCGGCGGCTTTTGGCCTGCTTGAATTGTCGGCACTCTTTAATGATAGCATCAACTGAAGAACAGCCTTTGCACATGACGAGAATAAAGGCGTCGTCAGCAATTCTCTTCAGCACGTGCCTGACCTTCTCAGCTTCCCTCATGCCGTGATCGGCTTTACGACAAAGCGCCAGCACGCCCTGGATATAGGAAACATAGGACTCTGTGGGGGATTGGGCACAGGAGGCGAGTTGCTTCTTTGCGGCAATTTTACGCCCGGGTGGTTGACCAAACAACTCTTTTAACTTCTCATTGCATTGGTGCCAGCTGGTCAGCTCCTATTCGTGGTTTTCGCACCACACCTTTGCCATGCCTCTTAGGTACAACAACACATTAGCTAGCATAAGCGTAGGGTCCCATCTGTTGACTCCGCTCACGCGTTCGTACATAGTCAGCCACTCTTCGACGTTGGCACCATCGGTCCACAGAAAGTTCCGGGATTCTTGCCTTGTACAACCACAACCGATGGGGACGACGACGTAGCTGGTGACGGTGACGTTGACGTTGGAGGCGGCAACGACGTTGATCCTGCGTGGTCACCGTCAGTCATAGTGGGTACGGTGATGCGACGTCCACTGCGGAGCTCCGTTTTCAGCCTTGGTACCCCGCACCTCCACCAATATGTTACGGGGATGTTGGCAGTATAGACTGGATGTTTTTACAATATATACACAAGTAGAGTTAGTGCGATCAACATAGCTGACCAGCAACAACGCGCAGCAGCCGGTGTCTCTCGATCTTCTTTTTTCATTTCTTCGTATCCTTCCGTAACAATGTTTCATCGGTGCGTCCCCTCTTGTGAGGGCGATGATGAAGTAAACGGGTAAATGCAGGTGTTCCCATAATATATTCGTTTATTCGGCGGCAATGGCGGCCACCCACCAAGGAGCCCACCTAGGGGACGCTGCAGCACTTAACTTCTAAGGCTGCAGACGCCAGCCGTGCATTGCTGCTATTATCCAATATAATATACCCAAGAGAGGGCACATACACAAGGTTAACCCAGGCCACCTATGAAAATGTAGAAGTAACAGAAGAGAAGAGAAGACAGGAGAGGAGACAGAGCATATAGGAAAGAAAAAGTTCAGAGAGGGGGACAGAAAAAGGCGACCAGCCGATTTCTACTTGGTGGGTCAGCCCAGGATTGCCATCTACGTGAAGCAGAGGCCAAAGAGATATGTTGCCTCCGCCGAGGGGCCATAAAGGTCA
>NC_051163.1:127914118-127940970 GCF_013339745.2 Dermacentor silvarum
TTCCCACAGGGATAGCAGGCCCGGGCTAGCCAGTTGCGACGCCCGGCCTAGCCATTAACGGGCATTCACCGGCAAAGCAGGGCCAGCGCTGGATGTCTGTTACAGTGGCTTTGCCAGCACTGGCATTACAGAGGCAACGGCGGGCCTTCGCGGCCCAGCCAGTGCCGGCTGAAAACCATCATCGGCCCTAGTTGGCCCCATGTGATGTGCTGCCTGGGCCGAGCCTCTCTGCTCGTACAACGAGATCTGCAAACACAATTACCTATCAAGAAGACTCCTGCCTCTGCCGCACTCCTCGCTGTGCAGGGCCCATACAGTCACTCTCAGACTATTACAAACCAGCACTTACCTAAGCCGTACAGCACTGCACACAATGTACCGCGAACGGTTCCCAAGCCCGGACTGCCCCCTGTGTGGTGGTTATGCGGACTTCGAGCATGTCCTGTGGGGCTGCGCCTCTGCCCGTCCCCTTTTCACCCAAGAGGAAATGATGACGCTAATTAAGGCCCAGGATCAGACCTCTCAAATCCTGGCAGTCCAGAGGGCCCGCGAGAGGGCCGTCATGTTTGACCTGATGGTCCCCAAGTGGACCTAGCCAGGTGACGTCGAGTTTACCCGCGTCTGTTGTGGGCCGAATAAAGTTCACTCACTCACACCTTGAAACCTCATTTGGACTTTACCTTCTATTCACTTGACAATTAAAAAAAACATTGAGAAGTTCGGGGCCTTCGGTTTCCCTAACGCAGAATAAGAGGAGCACGTATGCTTTGAAGAAAACTGGCCACACCAAAAAGCGAAAAATTAATCAAGGCAACTAAGGGTCATTATTGCGTTTTAAATGCGTCATTATTGTGCCGTTTAGGCAAAATGAAAATTGTATGCTATGTGCAATACCTAACGATAGAAAGCTCCGTACATATTTATATAACTGAAAAAGAGAGCACTAACACATACAAAATGTAGGCCAAGTTCTTAAGCGTCACTATATGTTATAGCACGCTACCTCGCAGGATAATTCGAAATCCAGTTACGCCGCTTGTACACAATATATTTCCTTGACAAATTAGTGAATAACCAAACCTAACTGAACTGTTGAAATATTCCTATTCCAGCCATGTTTCTTAATGCGAGGCAATCTACTCCGAGTGCAGCCACTTTCTTGTCGTCGGAATATCTCACCGTTTTCTTGGGCCGACCCCTTTGAGAGAAGGACACATACAAGCTCGCACACGCACCCACACAGGCGCGCTCATTTTTCACAAGTTTTTACTGGCACACACACCACCGTTAACGAAATATATTGTTTGCCTCGACAATTTCGTAAAAATGCATTGTCCTGTAAAGTTTTCTCGACCAGCGTGTGAGAGAGAGTTTTGAAGAAAACGAAATGGCCAGGCTTGCTGCAAAGCTTTGGGCGGATATCTCAAAGCTGGCGCTCGTCTAAGGATACTTAGCGAATGTGCCACAAATATCGACCAACTGCTGTTTCACAAAGATAGCACTACGCAAAAATAGGAGTTATTGGTGAACGAGGTTCCACATTTCATATTGACACGCGTTAGTAACGCTAGAGGACGAGGACGAAGAAGTGTTGTTGGCTGCTGCGGCCAAAACAGTAAACAGCCGTTCGCTCGGAACTGACTGCCTGCACTTTCCTCTCGCGACAAACTGGTGGAGGTGCTGGGTACACATACGCCCTATGCCTGCTGGTCCTGAGCCAGAAGCTACCTAACGCCAGTAACTCAGAGACTGCAGAAATCCATCGAAGCAGCCGTCGCCTCCAAGGTCTTCCACCGCAGTACAGTCCCCTGGCAAACTCTTCGAGGAAAATGGCAACAACCGCAAGCCAAACCGAGGAGATCCCAAATGCTGTTGTACCTTGCATTGTCAACGCGCCTCGCACGCCTAACCCGTTCCACGGCGACGCCTTTGAGAACGTAGAGGACTGGTTAGACCACTTCGACCGGGTCGCCACCTTTAATGACTGGGATGCTCGCCGTAAGTTGAAGAACGTCTACTTTTCCCTTTTAGACGCGGCAAGGGTATGGTACGAGAACCACGAAGCTTCGTTTACCAGCTGGCAGGAGTTTTACCGCCTGCTTCGTGACGCCTTCAGTACCCCTGAAAGGAAAGAAAGAGCCGAACAGGCACTATCTTCCAGGTTCCAAATGCCGAACGAAACCGTCGCCATGTTCGTGGAAGACATGACACGATTGTTCCGTCGGGCCGACCCACTAATGCCAGAAGACAAGAAGGTGCGCATGTTAATGCGAGGCGTAAAAGAACAGCTTTTCGCGGGCCTCGTGCGCAATCCTCCTACAACGGTGTCTCAGTTCGTCCGTGAGGCAACAGTCATGGACAGCATGCTTCGGCAGCGGCTATCGCAGTATGAACGCCAGACCACCATGACTGCGGCATGCTCGCTTGTACCTGCAAGGGATGACACGGAGTCCCTTACCGAACTAATACGGCAGGTTGTTCGAGAAGAACTCCAGAAGTATTATGGATCGGCACCTCCGAGTGCCGCGGCCCTTACGGATGTCATTCGGGAGGAAATCAGGCAGGTGGTTCATCCCTCGCCACCAACGCGAACCGAAACTCCCACGCTCGCGTACGCCGATGCTCTTCGGGTTTCTACGCCGTCGACGGCCCGTTTCCCGCATCCACCTACAGAGCCTCGTCGACGCTTCCCAAGCCCAAGCCACCGCACGACTCGGCAATCAGACTTTCGTCCTGGTCCGCGGAAGTTAACGATATGGCGCGCTCCCGACAACAGTCCGTTGTATTATCACTGTGGGGAGGCTGGACACTTCTATCGCGACTGCCATTACCAACGGATTGGTTTGCAGGGATACCATCCGGACGCCCGCTGCCCGCGCTATGGCGAACGCCCCCACGAAATCAAGGAGTACTTGGAAAGCAAGTACTCCTCGAATTCCTCCTGTCCCTCAGCAAAGACAGTCGCGGTCGCCGTCACCTCATCGGCACACATCACCAAACCGCGCTCGACCCGCCTTTGATTCCACTGGAATCACCGGCGGAAGCCCGGCACCGGGGAAACTGAAAACGGCGACCTCCGGGGGTGAGGCCGCTGTCATGCGAACCGTCAAATATCCTCCGCCGACGCCACCCCCTCGCGACGTACCGCTGACGCCTTCCTTCGAAACCGCCAAAAGAGCTTCTGCTGCTATTACTGTTTCCGTCGACTGTTATCCGGTAACTGCACTTGTCGATACGGGAGCTGATTACTCGGTTATGTGTGCCTCACTGGCCAATCGGTTACGCAAAGTGCTGACAGCGTGGGATGGCCCAAATCTGATCACGGCTGGGGGACACCTCGTGTCACCCATTGGACGATGCACCGCCAGACTTACAATTTATACTTCGACATTCGTAGCGTCTTTCCTTGTGCTGCCCAAGTGTTCTCCACTGGTTATATTGGGCATGGATTTTCTTCAGGAATATGGGGCGATCATTAATCTGCGTGACTTGTTCGTGACTTTTTCGAACAATGTTTCTTCGGATTCTGATGTTAAGGATGAACATCATCGCGCGGCTTTACGCGTGGTCGATGACTGCGTAACGTTACCGCCTCGAAGTAGCATCTTCGTCCTTGTTGAGTGCCCTCAAGACCACCTACATATGGGCATCACCGAAGGTAACCTCGCCATATTGCTGGATCGAGAATTCGGCGTCGCACGAGGTCTCGTAGAGCTCCAAAATAGGCAAACCACGATCCTAGTTACTAACTTCAGCGGCGAATACAAGCACATTGCGAAGCACAGCACCATTGCCTACTTTGAAACAGTGGACGAGTCCAACGCATGTGCTTCGGTAACGACAATCTCGATGCAGGAAAACAGCGATGTGGACTTGACCAGTCACATCAACGTCAATCCACAGCTGAAACAACCCCAACAGGAGAGGCTCCACAGCCTACTATCATCATTTACCGACTGTTTTGCCACCACGTGGAAGGTCAAGCAGACTCCACTAACCAAGCACAGAATCATCACTGAAACGACCGTCCAACCTGTTCGCCAACACGCTTACCGCGTGTCACAGAGAGAACAGGATGCTATTCGTCATAAAGTTAAGCAAATGCTGGATGATAATGTCATTCAACCATCGACAAGTCCTTGGGCATCACCTGTTGTACTAGTTAAGAAGAAAGACGGTTCACTACGATTCTGTGTAGGTTATCGCAAACTGAACAAGATTACCAAAAAGGACGTTTATCCACTTCCTCGGATTGACGACTCCTTGGATCGTCTGCGGCATGCCCGTTACTTTTCTTCAATGGATCTACGTAGCGGGTACTGGCAGATTGAAGTTGACGAACGGGATCGGGAAAAAACGGCGTTTATAACACCGGACGGCCTCTATGAATTTAAGGTCCTCGCTTTTGGACTCTGCTCCGCTCCGGCCACATTTCAACGCATGCTGGACACAGTTTTATCTGACCTCAAGTGGCACTCGTGTTTAGTCTACTTAGACGATGTAGTTGTTTTTTCAACCACGTTTGAGCAACACATCGAGAGGCTTGAGGCTGTACTTCAGGCCATCCGCACCGCCGGCCTGTCTCTGAAGCCCGAGAAATGGCACTTCGGATACGAGGAGCTTAAATTTCTGGGTCATATTGTCAGCAGCACCGGTATTCGTCCTGACCCTGACAAAGCCACGGCAGTTGGTTTGTTCTCGATACCGAAGACAAAGCACGATGTAGGCCGATTTCTAGGGCTTTGTGCTTATTACCGCCGTTTTGTGCCAAATTTTTCTGAGATTGCCGAACCTTTGCAACGACTCATCAAGAACGACGTGACATTTATTTGGGGCCCGGCTCAATCCGACGCTTTCCACGACCTTCAGCGACGTCTACAGACACCACCGATCCTTGGGCACTTTGACACAGAGGTCGACACAGAAGTGCATACTGATGCTAGCAACGTTGGTCTCGGAGCCACACTCGTACAATTTCAAGCTGGTGTTGAGCGCGTTATTGCCTATGCCAGCCGCACGTTGTCGGCTGCTGAAAAAAACTACTCAGCAACTGAAAAAGAATGTCTGGCGGTCGTGTGGGCTATCCAGAAGTTCCGGCCATACTTGTACGGACGCGCCTTCCGAGTCGTCAGCGATCACCACTCTCTCTGTTGGCTGGCGAATCTCAAGGATCCTTCGAGATGACTCGCAAGATGAAGCCTTCGGCTACAGGAATTTGACATGACAATTGTCTATAAGTCTAGTCAGAAACACACCGACGCCGATTGTCTCTCCCGCGCCCCCGTCGAACCCGCACCAACAGATACTGACGAGAACTGCGGTTTTCTTTGTAGTCTTCCATCTCTAAACCTAGCTCAACAGCAACGCCAGGATTCAGAGCTGCAACCCCTGATTGAATACCTTGAACGACGCCGCCAACAACCCCCGCGGCAGTTCGCGCGTCACGTGTCCTCTTTCTGACTACGCAGCGACATCCTCTACAAGCGGAATACTCACCCCACGGAAACCGTTTTTCTACTCGTTGTTCCCGCTTCTCTCCGCGACGAAATTTTACGTGCATACCAGGACGAACCCACGTCCGGACATCTTGGTTTCACGCGTACTCTGGCGAGGATCAAGAAGAAGTACTACTGGCGAAAACTCACAAAAAAGCGTGAAGCAGTACGTCCGAACTTGTCGTGATTGCCAACGTCGCAAAGTTCTACCAATGAAACCAGCCGGTTGCTTCAGCCTGTACGACCTCCTTGCTCACCTTTTGAACAGGTCGGGATGGATTTACTGGGCCCGTTTCCCAAGTCTTCAGCTGATAACCGCTGGATTGTTGTCGCCACCGATTACTTGACCAGATATTGCGACACCCAAGCCGTTCAGCGAGCTACTGCTTCGGATGTGGCCAACTTCTTCGTCAAAAATATCGTCCTCCGACATGGTGCTCCAGCTGTCATCATCACAGACCGTGGTACGGCCTTCACCGCGCAGTTGGTCAGAGATATCCTGCAGCTGAGTGGTACAACGCACCTTACGGCAACTGCATATCACCCACAGACCAATGGGTTAACTGAGCGTCTCAACAAAACGATTGCAGATATGCTTTCCATGTATGTCGCCACGGATCACAAGAATTGGGACGAACTGCTCCCGTATGTGACATTTGCGTATAACACTGCGCTTCAAGAAACCACCGGGTTTCCTCCTTTTCGTCTGGTCTACGGACGCGACGTCATCACTATGCTCGACGTGATGCTTCTACCAACTTCGTCTGATACGACCGCCCCAGATACAGACGCTTTTGTTCAGCGTGCCGAAGCCGCGTGGCAGCTTGCACGGCAACGAATTCTATCTCGGCAAAGTCGAGACGCTCGTCGATACAACATACGCCACCGAGTCGTAACATACAAGCCAGGAGATCTCGTGTGGATTTGGACCCCTATACGTCTACGAGGCCGCTCAGAAAAATTATTGCGCCGTTACTTTGGACCCTACATAGTTCTTCATTGCATAAATCAAGTCAACTACGAAGTTGTTCCAGCAGAATCATCGCACCAATCGCGTAGACCACGCTCCTCCGACATTGTTCACGTCTCCAGGATGAAGCCCTACCACTCGCGCTTACGCCAGTTCACAAACTTTGTGGTGCGGTGCCTGTCCTCACGTCCGTTGTCTTTTTCATTTCTTTTATTTTCACCCACTTTCGTGGCTTAACTTTCACTGTTCTTTCGTGCAGTGGCATCGAGACAATGCCTCTTTTTTTTGGAGGGAGGGGTAATGCCACGCGTTAGTAACGCTAGAGGATGAGTATGAAGAAGTGTTGTTGGCTGCTGCGGCCGAAACAGTAAACAGCCATTCGCTCGGAACTGACTGCCTGCCCTTTCCTCTCGAGACAATTTTAAAACAGGTGTCTAAGGGATGCGCATTAGCCCGACGAGAAAACGCATACCTAAGAAGGAACAAGTAGAAATCAACAGATCGAGGACCATACTTCAAACAGCTCATTCCGCAGTAGTAGTGATTCTTGGGCTAGTTGGAACGTAGTTAATCGAAATGATATGGCTCGAAAAAGACGAGGACACGAAGACTCATGGAATGCATGCCAAAGCATCCTGAGAGCCCACCATTTGAAGAGCGGGTCGAAGGGATACGTACAAGCAAGGTGCATGCGTGCAGCAGTCACGCGGAAAAATTGGCACAACGCATGCATGAGCGGCACTTTTGTTTATATTTTTCAGAACCAGATCCAGCCGTTTGATACGCTGCTGTGACTTGCTGTGATGTCATTATAACTGATGCGAATACATGCGCACAGTTATTCCAAACTGCAGACAATAGGAATATGATAACATACAGCGATTGAGAGGGCACCTGCTCATGTATAGTCACGGTCACCTGGGTCGGTTTTCAAATCCTCCTCACATTAAAAATTTCGGCATTAGAGATTATCGCGGATAACCACGTTTTCGGTAGTATGATGACATCAGCATTGTTTGTGCCGATAAACGAAGTCCGGTCATCGCGCTTGTTTAGAACGCTATGAATATTAGAAAAAAAATGTCAGCAGAGACAACGATTTTCCTTGATTTCTATGACGAACACGTATCATCACCCAATAGATCAGGCTTCAAGGGCGTGAAAAAGTTCACTTATATGAGGACCACTTCGCAAATGCTATCCATTTATGGCAGAAAGTTATGTCAGATTTTGCTGATATAAAGCTTATTGTAGCAAAAGGAAATGAGCTGACCACCAGCTTTGCCAAATTCCGTCAGCTTTTTACTAGACGGGCGAGTGGCAATGTATTAATCCCCCGAAGGATTCCGAAAGAACTTGCTAGCGTTGCTGCTGTCTCAGTTTCTACGTCTAAGTCTGGGAAATACCTCAAGACTTGTCTATCGTTACGGGCACTTCTGAACGTTTGCGAAAGAGGACCACTTTCAAGATATGGCGCGCGAAGATAAGTCAAGTGCCGGCGACGCATGCAAACAGCTCCGCTGCACGCCGACCACCGATATCCAGATAATTTGACGGTATAAGAATTCTGGCTAATTTCTCCTGAACTTAGCGGTGCAGCAGAGTATTCATGGACTATGCTACACTGTAGAGCCTAAATAAGCTGTGCGTATTTAGACTGTACACATACGCCATTGCCGTGAACAAACACACGCTAAATTTTCGCAAGTTGTTGTTATTGGCATACGCGCCGGTAACGAAACTTTTTTCTCACAGGCAAAAATATAGTAAGAATGTATTGAAATAACTGGTGTCTAAGCAGCTTAATTGGATTGTGAATTATCTGGTAAAGTGTTACCATGATGTTAAGATATAACAACGTTATTCAAGAATTTGTTTCCGCTTTAGTTGGGACACTTTGCATGTGTTAACATTGTCTTTGTCCATTTAAGCTTCACTTATACTTCACTGCCGGGAACGCATGCAATGCGTTCAGACGATTTTAGTGATAGCCCAGGCAAAGGCCCCTTCGAGAAAATAATGTACTCGCCGAGTACGTGTTTCGAAAGCGCAAATTTAATCTCAAGCCGCTTGCGCTGTTCCTGATAATGAATAACTTGAACCAAATTGCACAGCACTCAGCGCTAGCCGTCAAGATTAGTTGCAATCGAAGAAACGCGAACGCAGCTCGTCGACACAAGTCTAACTGAGAAAGCTCCCTCGGTGAAATGCAAAGAATTCAGGAGTTGTAACTGCGCCGACTGCTGGACGCATCAGCATTGGCATTTCAAAGCACTGCTTCGTGGTGTCTACGCGATGTCACGATGTTGTCTCGAATTTAACACGCGGTATTTACAATTTACTCGCAGCCTACAAACGAGAAGCGAAGACTTACCGCAGGGAGACGCCGGCGTCCGTCTGGCTTCGCCGCTTCAAGCAGGGCGCCAATTTATCGAAACGGGCCGGCGTCACGTGTTGGCGCTACGGGCGTCGTCGCGCTTCCTTCAACGCTGCCGTTTCCGGGCAAAGGGCGCGGTGAGAGACAGGCCCTCTCGAAGCGTGCTCACATGAGATAGTGCTGCAGCGAAAATAGAGAAAGGGTAATAGCGTACGGAAACACGTGGCACACACGCCTTAATTGTCGCTTGCGGTCAGCTTCGCTCGCCGTCCACGCGCTGAGGAATTTCAGGGCAGTGCGTGGATTTCGCGTTTTCCATGTGCGCTTCGTAGCCCGTCTCGCACAGACGCCAGCGAGGCTCGTAAGCGAAGCTGGAAAACGACGACAGAAGACAAGTGGACGCTAAGTAAGGCTCATCTCTATCGACTCGAAAGCGGAGCTGAGGCGATTTTTTTTCCTTCTTCAGCTACGTCGAGCGTTAGGAATACGCGCACTGGCGTTCCCGCTCTGGAGATGCGTTGAAATCGTTATACGCCCAGCTAAACACTTCGAATGTTAGGCGTACAGTTAAGAGACAGGAAAAGAGAAGTGCGGATCACACAGCAAACGGACATAACGGACATTTTAATTGATATTAAGAGAAAGAAATGTAGCTCAGCAAGCCATGTAATGCGTAGGAACTGGCCGACCATTAGAGTTACAGAATGGCTGCCAAGAGAAGGGAAGCGCAGTCGAGGACGGCAGAAAACTAGGTGGGGTGATGAAGTTAGGAGAGAGAGAGAAAAGGTAAAGGAAAGACAGGAAGGTTAACCAGAGGTTATCTCCGGTTGTCTTTCCTGTACCGGGGGAGGGGTAAAGTTATGTCAAAGGAGAGAGAGAGAAAAAAATAAGAGAGAGAGAGAAAGAACACAAAACAGAACTGTTTCTGTGGGCACTGTCTTGCAGTCTACGAAGGCGTCCTCGTGTTGCATAGTGTCAACGTTCCATCCTACGTCACACAGTGCAGAGTCACAATTTGTCACTAAGTCCGGTGTCTTTTAAGTAACGCAGCAGTGGCTTCAGGGCGGCTCGCGCCTTTGTTTGTGTAGGCCAGTTTCCAACGATGTTATTTTCTGTTATTGGGCGTTTGTCAAGTTGATCTATCGTCGCGGAGAGTGCTGCTCTCTGTGGGTTGAAACGAGGCCACTCACAAAGAAGGTGTGCGATTGTTTCGTTGCACCCACAGAATTGACAAAGTGGGCTATTGGCCATTCTGATAAGAAAGGAATACGCATTTGAAAATGCTACTCCAAGTCATAGACGGACTACCCCTATGAAAATGGCCACGACCTTTATGTTTCCTGTCTGTTTCCTTCTTGTGGCCTATGTGACCTTTATGTTTCCTTGTCCTTTATGTGACCTTGAGGAAACATACTTCGTGTGTACCGCATGTTTACTCATCCTTTCGTACGACTCGAGGAAGCAAACTTAATCTTCCCTGTAGGATGTGTCCTTTGTGTTTACGGGAGGATGTTACCAGTGTGTGCACTCGATGTTACCTGGCTGTGCACTCCCTCGAGTGCACACAGTAATTATCTGTTAACACATGCAACGGATAGATCTACCTGGCGTATCCAGGTAAAAATAATGGGGGGGGGGGGGGGCTCAGCTATTTCGGACCTCGACTTTGTCAAGCTACCTTTCCTTTTGTACTCTACGCAAATTACACGCTGAAATTCGCTCACTAACAAATTCACAACGTGCGGTCGCTGCTAGAAAATGCCTGTGTTTTCAAAACTGCGTGTGATTGCTGTGTTGACATTCGCAGGGGTATAAGTATACGGCAGCGCGGATCCCGTAAATGCTTTCGTGGGCGCGCAACTGAATAATTTTTAATTGTCAGTTGGCTGAGTAGTGAAAGTTGTGAACGGAGCATGGCCATATTTGTTTGTTTACGCGTGCATGCAAGCAGTATACGCCTGTTTTACTTCGACCGAAGCTCCAGCTGCCGCCGCAAGCGAGCCATCGACACGTTTTGTCGTCTTTATTCCTTACGCTACGAGGAAATATGGTTCCACCGATTCAAGGTGAGGTCACATATATTCTCTTAAACACGACACTTCGCGCCATAAGAAGCGTGTATATGAGCGGTGATCACGAATTTGTGCTCGGTGATTCTCGCAGCTGCCCGAAGGCCGTCCGCCATTGCAAGCAGACGGAGCAGAGGTGCACGGGCTGAGCGCTGATTGGCTCGTGTCCGCCAGCAATAGTTCGCGCATGGTTCGCCTAAAATTCCTGTAAATGCTTTATAAAAAAGGACAGCACACCCAGGTACTTTGAACTTAATAAATGCTGTTTAAATACCGGCCTTCTTTCCAGCTACGACTTCCTCGGCGTAACAAAATTAAATCTCGAAGGCCGTGCTTTTTCAAACTGCATTTTCTAGAAACGAATGTAGATCTCGGAGGCTACGTTCACTTGTTTACCGCAGTGTGGCGCTGCCGCAGTGTGACGTCCATGCCCGGCCCGCTGGGCCACGTTGTGTGTGCAGGAGTGCTCGTTGCAGCAAGACGGTAATTTAATCATGTTTTGAAAGTGTCTCGACAAAATGTGGTCCCTGTCTTGTGCATTAATCATCATGAAACCTCTGGACTTATGTAATGCTATTATTTCGCCGTAGGTTTCGTGTGAAACGCCAGTGTCTAGAGTGTACTACAGCGCCCATCCGAGCTTCCTTTGTTCTCGCCTGTCCGGGTTCTCTCGTGAAAAACGTGGTGCTGTGGCTTCGAATCATGGTGTGTGGAGGAATTTGTTGAAAGTTGTGCTTTCGTGTGCTGGAGTTCATCGGCAATTAGACAGTGTTTGCTTCAGAAAGAGCGTCGGCGCCTAGGTGCCTTCGAGATAAGGAGCGTTTGATTACTTCACATCTTGAAAGGTAAGCAAGTCTCGCGCTTGCGCGCATTCTTGTTGCTTATACAGGGTTTTTCAGTTAGCTTGTGACAAACTTTAAAACTATGCAAATGTTACGTAGCTTGACAGAACCAAGGTAATGTTGTTTGCCGTCGCTTGGAAATACTTTGGTTTTTTTCATTCCACCTCATTAGATAATTAGTCTTAATTAATGAACTTCTCAATTATTATTATTAGACTAAAAGTATCAATGAGAAAGTTGTAGAGCGACATGAGAAACTCCCGATACAGCTTTCTTTTACTCCGTAAGTGCTACCTAAAAGTATTTTTCCGAGCGTGAAAGATGCCGGCGAATACCCGCAAAGCGCGTCGAGCAGCCAGTCGCAGGGCAATTTTGCGTGCATTCGCGGGCGTCTTTTACGCTCGGGGAAAAAAAAAACTTTCGAGCAGATAGCAAAAAACACGCTCGGGCAGATAGCAACAGCGCAGTCTGTTTAAAATAATTAGTTTAAAGCTTCAGTGTTGACAGTGCCATACCTAGCGCATCACCAAAACAACTGCGTTTAATGTTTGTATAACGCGATGATTTCTTTTCTATTTATGACAGCTTGATAATCCCCTTTTCAAGTGACGTTTCATAACTCCTGTAAGCGTTTCCTCTTAGTAGGTTGTACTCTCTTAGCCGCACGCTTTTATGCTTCCCCGTGTGCTAGGAGGTCAGGGCTCCTCAAGCTGTTCTTACAGCTTTTACCTGTACTCCTCGTAACTTTTTCTTGATGCGGAATAAAATTCAATTCAATCCTTTTCACTTCTGCACGTTTCAATTAGCTGTGTGCATACAGGCCAAACTGTTCTTGGCTATATGAAATTTATTGCATAAGTGAAAACGTTTGACCTTTTGTTTTTCAGGTGTCTTGTGAGCTCTCATCCAAGCACCCCATTCCACAGGTCTGCTGTGAGCCGATGTGACATATGGAAGTAACATGCAGATAGTCCAATAAACTACTTGTAGTTTCAGAGAAACCTTTGCAAAGTATTGTCGACACTTTCTTTTAAAAGTGCAAGCACTTATCCAACGTGACATCTTTCCATCCAAACATTACACTTTATATTTCTGACAAAAACATATCTAGAACAGCGACACTGCAGTGAGGAAGGTACAAGTTGTACTGCAAGTGTTATACTGAAATTATTATTATAGAATAATATTGTGTGAATTTCTGTGCCCTAGCAGAGTTCCAATCAGTATGCTTATAATAAACGATATAATAAAAACCAATGCATATCTTTAAAACTCACAGAATGTGCATAAATATAAAATGGGCACAGAGAACTCATCTATGCATGTCTACGGAAAATGCAGGATACAGGATCTTATCAATAGGGCCACATGAAGGGTGCATAAAGGGGGGACTCATGAAGGAAACATAAAAGCAGCGGCCAAATTTCAGCATCTAGGATACATAAAGGAAGGACACATGAAGGAAACATAAAAGCAGTGGCCAAATTTCAGCATCTAGGATACATAAAGTACGGTAACATGAAGAATACATAAAGGACGGACACATGAAGGAATCATAAAAGCAGTGGCCAAATTTCAACACGTAGGAAACATAAAGGATGTTTCCTCGTGTGACCCCTAGGAAACATACAGTAATCATAAAGGATATAACCATTTTCATAAGGGTAGAGAGTGCAGTCCTGTTGTGGAAGGTTGAACGGAATATTGAGTTGTAAATTAGGCTCCAGCGCATGAAGGCGTGCACTTGTGAAATCAAGTGAATTGCATTGCATCAATGTTAGCTCACGCGCAAGCACGGCAAGTTTTTTCGCTGCGTAGGAATGGCAACGCAGTTGACACGGTCATTGGGCAGATCGGGCCCCTGCGTCCACTCGATCATTGCCATGTATGCCACAGTGACTAGGCAAGCAATGATATATGGTGCCCTTCATCAACTATACGATGGTGTACTTGTCTGATCTCTGCGACGAGCTGCTCATGTGATCCATGGCGCAGTACTGAGAGTAAACTCTGGAGGACTGCCTTGGAGTCACAAAATATTGACCATGGATGGGGAGGTTCCTCTAGAATGAAATGAAGAGCCGCACGGAGGGTTACCAGTTCAGCAGCTGTCGTTGATGAGACATGTGACGTCTTTAACTCTATCTTGATGGATCTTGCTGGAATCACCACTGCGGCAGCTGAACTTGTAGGTGTGACTGAGCCATCAACATAAACATGTACGCGGCCACTGTGAGCATACATGTAAAACTCTTAATGCGGCCTGTTTCAGGGCAAATGGCGGCATATGAGTTTTCTTCGTGATTCTTAGGATGGTGAGGCGTATGTAAGGTTTCTGCTGGCACCATAACGGTGACGATGGTCTTGTTGCAGGCATGTAGTTCTATGGCAACGAGGTATGATTTACAGCAATTATATGACTGAAAGTTGCGTGTGGCCATTCTGTAGGTAAAGATGCAAGATGGTGGGAAGGTAGTCGGGAAACGTGCCGAATATGCACCCTGAGAGCGTCGGTGGCTAAGTACGTTGATATTGGGTGATCTCGCGCTATGAAGATCGTTGCCGCCGTAGAGGCACACTTCGGAACACCGAGACACGTCCTTAGGGCTTGACTTTGTATTCCCTTCAGTACACGCAGGCCTGTTCTGCAGGTGTTGCCTAGCACCGGCAAGCTGTATCGTGCGAAACCGCGGAACAAGACATTGTAAAGCTGCAGCATTGACCGCACCGATGTGCCCCATGATTTTCCACCGAGGAATTTGAGGAGGTGTGTTATGGTCGTTAACCTCTTCTTTAGGTAAGAAACGTGCAGACTCCATGATAGGTCACGGTCGATAATTACCCCTAAAAAGCGCTGTTTCCGTGCGTTTGCAATTGTTTGCCCATTGACACTTACAGAAGCCTCATTGCCTTCCGAGTGAATGTAACAAGGCAGCATTTTTCTGAAGACAGCTCTAAGTTCTTTTTTGTAAGTACAATGATGTTAACGTAGCTGCATTTTGTAGCCTTGCTCGTACCTGCAGTCGTGTTACAGCAGACGCCCAGATGCAGATATCCTCAGCATAGATTGATACTCCAACGGTGTTGGGCAAGCATCTGACTAGGCCAACGAGCACTAAGTTGAATAGTGTCGGACTCAACACCCCACCTTGTGGCACTCCACGGAATGTTTGGTGGTGGGTCGTGGCGCCATCCTCGGTCATCACGAAGAAATGTCTGTCGGTCAGATAGCTCCATAGCCACTTAAAAGTGCGGCCACCACTTTCGGCTTCAATCAGAGCCTCTGTAATGGCATAAGGTGCTACGTTATCTAGGGGCCTTTTATGTCAAGGAACAATGCCGGAGTGAGTCGTTTCAGACGTTTTTTGATGTTGAACAAATGTGACCAAATCGATGACAATATCTATGGATGAGCGCCCACGCCGGAAGCCAGCCATAGCATCTGGGTACACATTGTAATTCTCCAGGTACCATTCCAGGCGCGTCAAAACCATTCTTTCCATTATTTTTCTGATGCAGCTGGCCAGAGCGATGGGGCGGTACGATGACAAATCTAACGGTGATTTACCTGGTTTGAGAAGTGGTACCAAGCGGCTGCATTTCCATTCACGTGGAACCATACCGTTGCGCCAAGAGTCGTTGTCATGGTTTAGCAGCATGAGTTGCGCCTTCTGGCCAAGATTGCCGAGCGCCGTATAGGTAACGCCGTCTAGCCCAGGTGAGGAAGAGCGCCTGCAAGTCGCCAGGGCCGCTTCAAGCTCCTCCATCGAAAACATGACATCCATACGGGAGTCCAGAGACGCAGGAGTGACGCATGGTTTAAGTCCACATTGACACTTCAAGCCAGCAAGTCCTGAACAAAATTCTTCAGCAGTCTCAATCTCTCTGCAACCTTGGTGCAAAGCGAGAGATTTGAAAGGAACACGCTGTTGTGGTGATACGCGAAGTCCACGCAGGGTCCTCCATATATGAGATAAGCGCTGACGTGGATCCAACGACTCACAGAATCGTTTCCATTTTTGAGATTGGAGCGCATCGATGCGCCGCTGAATCTTCTTTTGCATTCGCCTTGCCTCTCTGAGATCGTGGATGGATTTAGTTCTCCTGTATATTCTTTCAGCCCGCCGGCGAATCGCTCGTAATAGCTGCAATTCGGCTTCAAATTCTTCATATTTCGGGAACGGCTGAAAACCGCGCGTAATCTTTTTCATGGCTTTTTGAATTTCGTGTTCCAGACTAGAATGGTTCCCTTCCTGACATACTTCCTTCATGTGTGACCGAAACGCTGACCAGTCAATTCATTGGAGTGTCGTGGAGGAGTATTTAAATAGTCCCTTGATCTTCAGATACGTGGGAATATGGCCGCTGCTATGTGATTCGATGTCTGAGAACCATTGCACTTTTCTTTCAAGACGCCGAGAGATCAGGGTCAAATCTAGGCAGCTGCTGTATGTGATCCCTCGTAAATATGTTTGACTACCATCGTTGAGGCAATAAAGTCGTGCTGTGTTGCAAAAGATGCAAGTCTCTTTCCCCTAGAGTCCATCTTCAAACTCCCCCAAAGCGGATGGTGAGCATTAAAATCTCCGGTGAGGATCGTAGGGCCGGGTGTCGTTGATAACACGTCGTGCAGTCGTTTATAGTTTATATAGTTTATATAGTCGTTTATAGTCTTTATAGTTTATAGTTTATACAGAAGTTTGGAAATTTGCAGGCGCAAATGGGAACCAGCTAGCGCATTACAGGGCCTACTGGACATCACAGGGAGAGGCCTTCGTCCTGCAGTGGACTAAAAAATGGGCTGATTATGATGATCATGATCATGATGAATAAAGCCTTCGAATAATTGACGATTTATTGCGCGCTGGTCGAGTTGACAACAAACAGCTAAAATGGTGTCTGTTTCTGAGCGAAGTAAGGTATTCTACCTGATATAGCTTGGGCTATCCACCGCCCAAACACTCCGTACCGATGGTGAACCAGCGAAGCTGAAACGTGTGTCCCCAGTGTTTATCACTGGGTTAATCCCGACTCAACTTCGCAGTTGCTCGCGGCCGCATACTCGTTTTCGCAATGGGAGCTTGTGACCAAGTCTTCTATATCGCCGTTTGTGTTGCGTGCTGCTTTGTAATGTGCGCAGTGAAGCACCTGGCACAACGCAGGAGAATGCCTCTACGCTGCTGCGCGCAAGGATGTGAAAAAGGTATCGTCGGGCGAGACAAGCCGTGTCATACCTTACCAGCAGAGCCGAAGCTTCGAAGGATATGGATTCACGCTGCGCGCCCATAGCAGTCAACATGGGTACCGTCAAAGCGTGAGTTTCTGTGCTCCAAACATTTCGAGGACAGTGACTATCAGATGAGCCCTGCTTTGCAGGAGAGCTGCGGCATGTCAGCAAAATGGCGCTGTGGCATCGCAGCAAGGTTCTTCAATACTCATATGGACATGAAACTTCCGCGTAACGCTATCGGCAGGCTTCATACAGCGCCCACAGTGGACCAGTGTTGCGGAATGGGCGCCCCCATTCCACTCCAATTCCATTCCTGGGAATTATTACTTGCCGCAACTCCATTCCTTTCAGTTCCTCGGAATGAAAAGACTCAGCCCATTCCCACTCCAGGAATTGCCAGGCAGTTTAATTCCATTCCTGTAATTCCTCAACGTACGAAAGGCACCATCAAGTTAACGATGAACGCACCATAATGTTGATGTCATCAGACGCGTTAAGAACTTCAAAAATACGCAAAACACGTTACCAAGGTGGAGGGAAATTAGCTTGGGGACATATGTCGCACAGTACAACCACCGTACAAATTCCCATAGGGGCGGTTCTCCCGCTACCGTGTAGTATTTGCATGGTCAGCATGTTTTAACAGCTTGTGATGTTTTAATATTGCTTAAGTTTAAATGTGTTAATGCTAAAATTACAACGTCGGGTATTTTCTGCTGACAAAAGCAGTGTTCAAGAAGACCTTATATTACGGCGGCGTCAAGAGCAGCCTTTCAAATAACAGGCACAGAGCTACATCCAGCGATGAAGGCCGACGTTATCTTCGACTGGCTTACCAGCCCTTCCTCTCATTGCGTGTACTCACGTTCGTGCTTTCTGTTTAGGTGCCGAATCAAATTAAATGAAACTCCCACTACAGCATGTATAGTTCCGGAGCAAAGCTTGCAGCGTGCAGCTTGCTTGTTTTCTTCACGGTTAATTAAAAAAATGTCTCCAATGTGCCTTGTAGGAATTCCTGGGTGCGTGAGCCGCTGGGCGCAGGAGCCAGTGTGTCAGTGCGTTGTGGAAACGTTTTTTTTTTATTTGGAATAGAAGGCTGCAAAGGAAGGCGGGGGTGGTATCACAGAAATCTGAGGGGGATGCTTCGAAGCATTGTCTAGCATTCGCAGTATGAGCGAACTACTAAATGAACCATTGGACTACTCTTGCCGCCAACAGGCGCCAGCGCGGCGCCAGCACCACCCGGACCTCCCCTCCCTCCTCCCCCACCCCTTCGCCCACCATAGAACAGGACTCCCTAGATCAGAGCCAACGCGGGTTTTCTTGGGTGCGAATCGTCACGTCGGCGCTCGAGGAGGCGCCGTCATGGCCGCAGTTACTTTGGCTTTCCTTCTTCGGCTGGCTTGCCGAACCAATGCCTTCAAAAGTTTATTCCCCCCCTCTCGCTCTCATTATATGGAGGGATAGGGCGCACAGCTAATCGCCGACGACTGTGTGCTGCGCTGACGTGCAGACCTTTGTCGACAGAGTTTCGGGCAAAGGCGTCCGTTCTCTAGACAGGGGGGACAGTATTGCAGAAGGGTTGAGTGTGTGTGTGTGTGTGTGGGGGGGGGGGGTGGAGGAGTACGAGGTGAGACGGTGCGTAAGCTGGTATGCGAAAGCTTGAAGTGAACACAAGCTTCGCGCCAGCGTCAATACGCATCACAACTTAGAGAAGCGCTTTTTGGATAATGCGTCCGAATCGCCGACGGCGCCAGAAGCAAAAAAAAAAAAAAAAAGTCGCAGTTTCGCCCGAAAGGGAAAGCATCGATTTCGTTAGCATATTAGTGGATAGCTATACGAAGCAAGGAAAGATTCCCTTACTAACTAAATAGACAAACACGGTGTCACGCCCGCACAGGTAAACATGAACGCATCTCGCTCGATAACCGCGGAATCTCGCTGTGAAAACGCCGGAGTGAGAAAGCGCGCCAGCAGCAGCGGGCAAATTGACCTTCGCGCTGTCTCTTGCCTCGCTCCAACCCGAACTAAAGCGCATGCGGAGCTACCGGCAGTTCGCGTGTGACTTTGTCGCCATCACAGATCGCTTTGAAGATGAGGCCCGCGCAGGCGCGCGCTTCACTCACATCACAGATCGCTTTCAAGATACGGCAAGCGCGCGGTCGCGCTGTGAGCAGCAGCCGACCGACCAGAAAGCAATCCCTCCTTCTCCGTCGCCTCGCCCCCGTGCCTCGTGCGCGAAAGAACGCGCGCTTTCAGTCTGCCTTCCTCCCTCGCGTGCGCTACATTGAGCCGCAATTGCCCGCTCACCCTCGTACGCTTTCACTCGCACACACAGTATACAGTGCGCGACGACGATTTTATCGCCGCTGGACATTATACGGAACCTCACGGTGACGGCAGAAATGCGCTTGGAGTGTCCATATTATTGCTATAGCAATAAAACAAAGAAGAGAAGGGTGGGGTGACAGCAGGCGGCTGGGGCGAGGGCGCCGCCGAGGTAAAAAAAAAAACAAACAAAAAAACACCGCATATCCACGAACTGAATCATGATGAGTGGGCGAAGCACCGGGGGATCATTCGGTTAACCGCGAATCCCCCGACGCCGGCAAGCGGACCCAGAGGCGGTGAGATCGCGGGAAGCGGTGGTAAAACGGCGGAAGCGTTCCCTACCTGAGGTTGGTGGCACCGATGTTCGGTTCAAGCGCAAGCTTCGCGAGCCCTCAGCTCCGGGTCCACTTGCCGGCGTTGCCGTACTGCTGCAGTTTTGCGAGCCTTCAGGTCCGGATCCGCATGTTTGCGTTGCCGTGCTGCTGCAGCTTCGCGAGCCCTCAGCTCCGGGTCTGCTTGCCGGCGTTGCCGTTTTGCTCCAGCTTCCCGCGCCCTAGACTCTGGGTCCGCTTGCCGGCGTTGCCGTTTTGCTCCAGCTTCCCGCGCCCTAGACTCTGGGTCCGCTTGCCGGCGTTGCCGTTTTGCTCCAGCTTCCCGCGCCCTAGACTCTGGGTCCGCTTGCCGGCGTTGCCGTTTTGCTCCAGCTTCTCGCGCCCTAGACTCTGGGTCCGCTGGTTGTCTGCGTCGCCGTGCTGCAGCAGCTTTGCGAGCCCTCGACTCCGCTTGCAGTTGAGCCGCCACTCTCGCCTTTTCATCCATAGTGGGCGCGCCGTTATCAGAAGCGACCGCTATCATCCATGGCTGAAGACGAGAAAGAGAGCCCGCGTTGGGAACGAACGTCCTTGTGCTCCGCAGCGCCCCTAGCGGGCTCCATGCAAAGCAGAGCTACGGACGAGAGAGAAAGAGAGCACGCGTCGTGAACGAGGGAGAAAGAGAGCGCGCGTCGGGAACAAACGCCCTTGTGCACCGCAGTGCTCCTAGCGGTCTATGCAAACCAGAGCTATACGGACGACGAGGGAGGGACAAAGCTTGGCCCTAAGGTCCTTCGCCCCTACAATCACAACGCGTAAGGGAGGGGGGGGGGGCAGTATGCCGCCGTTGTAGTTCCGCTCGACGGACACCAACGGCATGACAAACTTCGGAGCTACTCGGTCTGTAAGGACAGAATTGTAGTAGGCGCGTTGCTTATAAATGTACCGTGCTTGCAATCAGCCAAACCATTTAATAAATACTGCTTTATTGTTAAATTCGAGGCTCTGAATTATTAATTTTTGAACGTGGGCTGGTTGGTTCTTCGACATATTTTGACAAAAAACAGGGTGTACACGAAAAATCACTATTTTCAGAAAAAGACGTAATTCCATTCTCATTCCACTATTCCTAGGGTTGTCACATTTGCATTCCCATTCCATTCCGGGGTCGAGAAAATGTGGAATGATTCCGGAGTCATTCCAATTCCGGATTGGTAAATCCGCAATACTGCAGTGGACATATGACAGCGCTGGCGCAAGTAGGCGTACTGGAGCAGACGCCGAACGGACGCCACAGGCGTTCTATGCGTACGCTCGCTATTGCGCAAGGATCGACTGCCTGTATCGGCATGTGCATATTGTCGGCACCACGTGCAAATGACCGCCCTGTTTCTGTACACAGTTCCCCAACTCAAATAATTTCGAAACAATTTCAACTCCTTGTCACAACGCCTGCTGCTGCTGCTAGAAGCGGGTACACATGACGTCACGGTGGTCAGCGTGCAGCCCTGCGCTTTCGGGCATGCAGCTGCCGCGCGCTCACAATACACCAAAAATAGAGCCATCCGTAAATAAATGTGTGAAATAAACACTGCGCAACGGAAGAGCCCCGTGTTCGCAGTTGAATTTCGATGCTTTATTCATTTTCTTTTTCACATTTTTGTACAGTATCCCTTTACTGTCGCTCGTAGGTGTTCGTGGATCGCTTTACGTGATGTAAGAAACTGCTCTTTAGTTTTCTGGTACCCGCGACTGGGCTAGCTTTGGAAAGGGCATATGGGAAATGAAATGGTCTTGCACTGCTACAGCGTTTTTATTGCCGCAAGTCCATGGGAACCAGCAACCTAGAGCCCTCGGCTTTCGGGTCGGCCCGGGCCCGGCCGCCCAAATCAGACTCGGGCCTTGAAGCCCGAGTCTGGCCGGACTCGGGCTTGAAGCCACGGCCCGGGCCAGACTCAGGACCACTCCTTAAAGGGCTTAAGTAGGCCTTCTAGCACACACGACCGTTATGCATTGCATGGTTCAATGCATTCTGTGCCAAGCTGAAGTGACACGTGCAAGATGGCTTTCATCATCATCATCATCAGCCTATATTTATGTCCACTCAGGACGAAGGCCTCTCCCTGCGATCTCCCATTAACCCTGTCTTGCGCTAGCTGATTCCCCCCAACTTGCGCCTGCAAATTTCCTAACTTCATCACCCCACCTAGTTTTCTGCCGTGCTCGACTGCGCTTCCCTTCTCATGGTATCCATTCTGTAACTCTAATGGTCCATCGGTTATCCATCCTACGCATGAGATGGCCTGTCCAGCTCCATTTTCCCGCTTAATGTCAACTAGAATATTGGTTATCTCCATTTGTTGTCTGATCCACACCGCTATCTTGATTGTATATCTGATCAGATGACAGTATATATTATCAAAGAAAATAGTAGAACAGATGTTCTCATTTTTAACAGCGGAGCTGTTTCAGCCGGGCGTAATGTGTCTGCTGAATCCAAAAATATGGGGCGATCCTGGCTGTAGTGCAGAAAGGGTCCAAGCGCAATGGCATATCCACCTGTGAACTAGTGAAGCTGAGCCTGGATAAGTCTAGCAAAGACTGGTGGGGGCTACTTAAACTTAGTCAGTCATCGATAGGCAATTGATAGCCAATCAATTGTCGATAATCGATCAATAATCAATAAATTCCGGGAAATGCTGGGGATGACTTGGTAGTGCTTATCCTAGCCCAAATACGGGGCCAATACCTTACGATAGCCAATCGATAGCCAATCAAAAGCTAATCAATAATCGATCAATTATCGATAAATTACGGCAAATGCTGATGATGGCTTGGTAGTGCTTAGCTCGAATACGTGGCCAATATCTTGCGATAGACAATCGATAGCCAATCAATGGCTAATCGATAATAAATCAATAATAAATTCCCAGAAATGCTGGGGATGACTTAGTAGTGCTTGCCTAGCCCAAAAGCCAGGGACTAGCTAGGTGCCCATCAGTTCCGCTGTCTCTTCAGCATTGCGCCGCCAGTGCAAGCTACGCAAATTTGTTTCTTTTCCACAAAAACGAACGTTGTTTTCGCGCAAGCAAAACTGAATTATACAAGAAACCGCTCCTCAAACCATTTCTGTTACCGCTTTTGCGATTGCAATATTAGCAGTGTCGATACTATTGCATTATTTTAGCGCTAAGGCCAGTTACTTTTGTGCTTCAATGCATAAAACAGTGTTTTCCTCAAAAAGTTTACTGGAACGCCCATGCGTTTCGTCGGACACATTGAAAATTATTATCTCGAAACTGGTTCAGTCCTGAGAATTCGTTCCAAGTAGATACGCCTTGCAAACTCAGCGGCTATAATTCATAAATTGAAAGTTGTGCCGTAAAATAATTTATTAAAAGTTAATTAGTGTAATTATGTTAATTATTCAATTAGGCGTTTCGACCATTCATTAAGCCATCCATGTCAGAATTTGCTTGGAACTAAATAAAACAATTAGCCTTCTTAAAACGCCGTCGCATTAATGCGAACACAAGAATCCTGAGATATGGTCAATTCCATACTTCGGAACATCGTATAAGCATAAGTCGTTAATACGTAACCTACCATTCACTTTGAACAAATACAGAAATGCCTATAATTTCTGTAAGAAAGAACTCAGCTCATACTTTGTTCACTTGTAATGTATCCGATGTGATGATTATTCTACCTTAGTGTATGGTTCTGAGTATATAATGTACAACCTATTTCGTTTTCTTAGGAACTGTTAATCTTGTAAAATTCAGACTCATGCTATGTTGTATGGCTGGTGTTGCGTTATCTTGTATAGCTAGTATTGCTATTGTAGTATTGTTTAAATGGATTCTGTTAAAGCTTTTTCCGATTCTGTTAACTCGCCGTGACGCAAATATTCTTTGTCTTTCTGTTCATAGCTATTTCGTCTATGAGGAATTCCAGCGACAGCTGGAAATATATGTGAATTATTGTGCAGGTGTGCACAGTTTGCTGTACTATTGCCTTGCCTGGTCTTATGTGTCACGTCAAGCTACATATGTAGCTTTTAGTACAAAATGACCGTCCAGCATGTAAACTGGAGAATAAATTGATTTGATTTGATTCATTTCGTCGGACACTTTGAAAATTGATATCTCGAAAGTGGTTTAGTCCTGAGAATTCGTTCCAAGTGGATACCTTTAGCGAACTCAGCGGCTATAATTCGTAGATTAAAAAATGTGCCGCAAAATATATATTTAAAAAGTTAATTAGCGTAACTATGTTAATTCTTCGATTAGGAGTTTTGATTTCTCGTGGAAGTAATTGCCGCCTCATCGAGTAGTTTAGATCAAGGATTATAATTGTGCTATCTGCCACAGGCAATTTTAAAAATTTGGGTCAGCTAAAATGAAACACCCTGTATATTTGCATGCTAAATGACATCACAGAACCATATTGTACAAATCAAGGTAAGTGCATGCGCACCAGCGGAAAAACAGCAGCACAGGCAATGGGCCGGATTACTGATGTTCCGGTGGGAGAAACAAAGATTTCGGTCTTTTATTGCTAATATACTGCAGCTGATTAAACCTCGAGGAGGTGAGGCTAACAGATACGGCTCAATCTGCAAGTAAAAAATATATATATTTTTTTACAGGCCGGTCCTGGTCATGCGCAAGCGGGCCCTAGTTAAGCTTAGTAATGAACGCCCGGGCACAGGCCGGGCCTGAACTCAGTAACACGGGCCCGGGTCAGGGCCGGGCTGGTCTCGCTCATGTACTCCCGGGCTGGGCTCGGGCTTTGTATTACGGGCCCGGGCCGGGCCGGAAAATGAGGCCCGCGCCGTGCTCTACAGCAACCGAACCAGAAAGCAAAGTTTATTGTTTAAGAGAAGTTTATTTCAAGAAAGACATTCTTGAGAATACTTGTGCACTTGGCTTCAAGTACAAGAAAACCTTCAAATACTAATGACAATGGCACATACAATCGAAAGAGCACATGAAAAATTAAATAAAGTCACAGGCCTGCGCTGCACACGCAGCACAGTCACAGCGTAAGCTGGTGGAGCGGCTTCAGAGTAGCGATTTCGGCACCATGCACAACAGGGTCTCCGCGGCAAAGTCTCTGGACCTCGTTTTGACGAGATCGATCTCAACCTGTCCGCCCGGCGTCGACGGCGAGCTGTAGTTTGTAATGCTCTCTGCACAGCAGTCTGCTGAGCGCGGTGATGCTTGGTTGTAGGCCGCGCATGTAGCTCTACGATACGCTTCTTCAGCAGCGGTTCGTACCTTACGAGGAGACGCCATAACGTGTACCGAAGAGGTACCGAGAATACGTGGTGCACATCTCACATCGGGATCGCGTTTATTGCGCGCCTCGTCTGAATCGCATCTCATCGTCTGCGCCTGTGGATGCCGCTTTTGCAGGCGCTTTAACTAGATGGCGCCACCAAACTGGCGCCGGCTCGGGTCGTCTGCCTAGGACGCGTTTATAGGGCCTTTTTCTGACGCTGATAGCAAGCGCTTGCGTGGCTCAGTGGAAAAGTATCCGACTCCCATGCAGCCGGCCTGGGTTCAATCCCGGCGGGTACCGGAAAGTTATTGTCGCATTTGTGGCGATAGCGGTTACGCGGCGGCGGCGGACAACTCGAACCGAAACGGCTATTAGAATGAGCTCATAACGCAACACACTAAGGTGGCATACAAGTCTAGCAGGTGTTCTGACCTGCCAGAGATTACAGCTGCGCAGTACTGTGCCCATTACGGAGCGTTATGAATCGTGTTGACCATTTCTGCAGGAACTGGTCTTCATTCAGATTAATCAAGTCTACGCACGCCAGTTGATACATGTATTTCCATAAACGGCGTAGTAACGGGTACAAATCTCTATTTGGCTGCCCTTGTAGTGCCGCCGATCCTCGTTGGCGCAACAACACAAATGCACTTACGCACAATAAGATTTAAGAGAAGTTTATTTCAGCAAAAAGTGGGCAGCTTGCACTAGTGGTGCAAGGCTGGAGTAAACAGCGGAGCTGGTGATCGACCTAGCTTCTTCCATGATTTTACTAGGTTTGGCAAAGTTTCGCTAGGAAATCTTAAGCGCTGCTCGGCACGGTGTTCCGAATACGCTATTCCGATGCGCAGATTCTCGCTTGGCCGCTCGGCGCGCTCCAAGATGAACGGCTTCTTCGGGTGTCCGGATCTTCTTCGGTCGTCCCATGTCAAGGCTACATGTACTCGACACAGAGACAACAACAGTTGTGCCGCCGTCGCGGTGGCTCCGAGCTTTATCTCCCCGGTAACGTCATGGCCAAGCTGCGCCTCACACTTGCCGGGGCTTGGCTGGTCGAAACCTGCCGAGCTGCTGCCGACGCCGCCCGCGTTTCCCCGGCGCGAACGTGGGAACCGGGAAAACGCAGGCGGCGTCGGCAGCAGCTCTGCGCGTTGCCCTCAAGACGAGGCAACGTAAAGTTTGCCCGCGCGGCACCAGCGCTGAATGTTCCCCTAGAGGACGGATGGAAGTGTCGAAGGTCGTCGCTGTGCCAGCGCGCACCCGTGTTCTGTATGGCGCGAGCGCTCGTGCGCGTTGTTTTCTCGATGACGAGCGCGACTTCATCAACCGGGAAATGTGGCACGCAATACTACTGTGTTGTTGATTGCCACAACAGCCTCGAAAACACAAAGGTCGAAAGCTGCGCGTGACGTTCTACAGATTTCCGGGGAGGTGGTACGAGGACAGACGACAAACATGGATAACTGCAGTGCACCGAGTCAAGTAAATCACAAGCTTTCACATTCGTGTGCAATATCACGACCGCTCGATAAAAACGCAATAGTAATATGCCTGTATTTAGCGCATGGTCGTTTGTTTAGTCGTGTCGTGTAGTTGAATAGTACAGTGACATCCACCATGTTAGCTTAGCGGTAAATTCATACGTGTTGCGCCGCTCGCGAGCTTGATTCATGGCCCCGGCGGCCGCATTTGGATGGCGGCGAAATGCAAGAACGCCCTTTTTACCGTGTATACATTGATGTTTGTGCACGTTAAAGAACCTCCCTCTTCAAAATTATTCTTGAGACCCCTCATTACATCAAGCCTTATAATGATTTTCTGGTTATGGCACTGTACAACTGCCGCATTTATTTGATTGTACTGTGCGTTCACTCGCGATCGGCAAGGTCGAGCTCAAGAATTATTTCCCTGTTCCAAAGGCTGCACTTAAAATACCAGTTC
>NC_051163.1:127941070-127962699 GCF_013339745.2 Dermacentor silvarum
TCAGAATTTAAGATTGAATTAGATGAAATTTTCCCACAGAACCCTAAGTTTCATTCAGTCGGTTATAAAATAATTGTTTCAAGAGTAACTTGCACACGTACACACAATTAACGTAATAGCCTGGACGCTTCCGTGATTGACGAAAAGGCGGGCGTAGGCATTTTATCGCTTTCGCTTGGCTGGTCATTCTCCTTCAGACTACCAGATTTTACTCCCGTATTTGAAGCTGAGCTCTTAGCAATGATTCTAGCTTTGCGGAAACTCCCTTTAAATGAATCCAGCGCGGTAATTATACAGATTACATTTCTGTCTGTACTGCGCTTACAGCTTCAACAAGTCACCGGCTCTAAATACGTTTCTAACATCAGTTCCTCCCCAGCTGAATCTTATAAAATTATTATGGGTACCAGGACACTGCGGATTACATTTAAATGAAATGGCCGATTCATTAGCGAGAGCACCCTGAATGGACCGATACTATCGGTCCTTCCAGTGGTGGCACAAATAACAGCGATCAGATATCGGAAATATACAATTCGTAGAGATATCATGGAAACAATAACATCATGGACTGAATTTCAGCACCTAAAATTTCCGTGAAAATTCATTGGTGTCAATCAAGACAATCGGAAGTCATCCTTACAAAATTACGTTGCCATTTCCCACCATTAAATTTATATTTACCGGTGGTCTGGCGATATCGCCGCTGTGCCAATTCTGCCTAGAAATAGAAACCGTTAGAACACTATTCTTAATATGTCGTCGTATAAATTACAAAGAAAAGACTTCTTGAAGTACCGCTTGCTAAATTAGGGTGAAATTTAACATCAGAAATAGTACTCACTTTCGGTGCCTCGGTATTGGGATTTAGCCACAGGGACGTATTTGATGCCATTTTGGTTTCATTCAATCAACAAAACGAATAAAATATTAAAATCTCACTTTTACAATTTTCTGAGAGATATTTCAGTTTTAATTCATGGCATTATATTATAATTATGCAGTTCAGGAAAATTATTGTCTGTTGTTCTGATTAGTACATTGCACATTAACTGTAGTTTCAGAATGCATATTGTTACGGGGATAACGTTTATTTAGGGCGTGAGTATGGCTATATACAAGGTTTGGACAAGCAGCAGCGACGGATGCAAGGCTGTCGCGCGCCTCTGGCCACTTCGTCGCCGTCGTCTTCGTCCGACCGACAGTAGCAGCCCCTTCACTGTCTCGTGGCACTACCCCCCCCCCCCCCCCCCCGGGGCGAGAGCCCGACCCGGTGCTTGCTACGACGGACCAGAGGGTCCAGTTACGTACGGCTTAAGTCTCGCAACGTGCACGATAGCAGAGGGTGGGGGCGTAGACGGCGCTGGTGCGGTGACTGGCTCGATCTCATACGTAACATCGGTGACTTGACGTAGCACCCTGTAAGGACCATCGAAGCGGGACAATAGCTTTTCGGAGAGACCGATGCGGCGGGACGGAGACCACAGTAGCACGAGAGCGCCTGGGGAGTAAGAAACGTCTCTGTGGCGATTATCATACAGGGCTTTCTGGGAAGCCTGAGACACTGTGAGCCGTTCACGTGCGATCTGGCGAGCTGTGTCGGCGCGCGCTAGGGCGTCGCGAACGTACGTGGTGGTTGAGCTGACAGGAAGTAGAGTATCGAGAGGCAGGGAAGGTTCGCGTCCATACAGGAGATAAAACGGGGAGTAGCCAGTAGTGTCATGTCAGGACGAGTTGTAGGCGAAAGTAACGTACGGCAAAGTAGCGTCCCAATCGCGGTGATCGGCGGAAACGTACATTGAAAGCATATCGGTCAGAGTTCGGTTCAGGCGCTCTGTGAGTCCATTCGTTTGGGGGTGATAAGCAGTTGTGAGCTTGTGGTGGGTAAAGCAGGAACGAAGGATGTCATCGATGATGCGAGACAAAAAGTATCGGCCTTGATCGGTCAGAAGCTGTCGAGGAGCACCATGATGCAGGATGATGTCATTAAGGAGAAAGTCGGCGATATCCGTAGCGCAACTGGTTGGGAGGGCACGGGTAATGGCGTATCGCGTCGCGTAGTCGGTCGCTACGGCGACCCACTTCTTGCCTGATGTCGAGGTTGGAAAGGGACCAAGAAGGTCGAGCCCAACACGAAAGAATGGTTCGGCGGGAATGTCTATAGGGTGAAGCAGACTGGCAGGTAACATAGCTGGCCTCTTGCGGCGCTGGCATTTGTCGCAGCTAGCGAGATATCGTTGGACGGAGCGATAGAGACCAGGCCAGAAGAAACGGCGCCTGACGCGATCATAAGTGCGGGTGACACCAAGGTGACCAGCAGTGGGCTCATCGTGAAGTTGGCGAAGGACATCTGACTGCAGATGGGCAGGCACGACAAGGAGGCGTTCAGGGCCCTCAGTATGCATATTATGGCGGTATAAGGTGCCGTCCTGAAGGAAGAACAAGTGGAGGGAAGGGTCGGGTGTGGCGGAGTTGAGACTGGCGATGATAGACCGTAAAGCCGAGTCGCGGCGTTGTTCGTCCCGTATATTAACGAGGTCAGAGATAGACAAGACGCAGGCGTCGGTGTCTTGCTCGGAGACGTCAGGGGAATCCACGGGATGCCGTGAGAGACAGTCGGCATCTTGATGAAGCTGACCGGACTTGTGCACCACTGAAAACGAGTATTCTTGGAGGCACAGAGCCCAACGACCAAGGCGTCCTGTAGGGTCTTTGAGCGAAGAAATCCAACAGAGGGCGTGATGATCAGTTACGACGGTAAAGGTGCGGCCAAACAGGTAGGGACTAAATTTGCCGAGAGCCCAGACAAGAGCAAGACACTCTCGTTCCGTGATGGAGTAATTCTTCTCCGGTGCGGACAGGAGCCGGCTAGCGTACGCAATAACACAGTCGTGGCCGCTCTGACGCTGAGCGAGGACGGCACCGATTCCATGGCCGCTGGCATCTTTGCGAAGTTCCGTCGGTGCAGTCGGGTCAAAATGCGCTAAAATAGGGGAAGTCGTCAGGGCATCTATAAGCGCCGAAAAGGCAGCAGCTTGGGGTGAGCCCCATTTAAAAGCAACGTCTTTTTTGAGGAGCGCAGTAAGGGGACGCGCAATGTCGGCGAAATTACGAATAAAACGTCGGAAATGAGAGCACAATCCTATAAAACTGCGTACGTCCTTGGCCGAACAAGGTACAGGAAAATGCTTCACGGCGCGAACATTTTCAGGATCGGGCTGGACACCTGTTGCGTTGACGAGATGGCCAAGTACGGTTATTTCACGGCGTCCGAAACGGAATTTTGAGGCGTTGAGTTGGAGACCGGCATTGCGGAATACCTCGAGAATGGTGGAGAGGCGCTGAAGATGGCTGTCAAATGTTGGCGAAAAAACAATCACATCGTCAAGGTAGCACAAGCAGGTTGACCATATCAAGCCACGAAGAAGCGAATCCATCATGCGCTCGAATGTGGCCGGCGCATTGCAAAGGCCGAAAGGCATCACTTTAAAGTGATAGAGGCCATCGGGAGTTACGAATGCGGTTTTTTCGCGGTCCAGTGGGTCAACAGCAATCTGCCAATAACCTGAGCGAAGGTCAATAGATGAGAAATATTGGGCGCCGTGAAGACAGTCGAGTGCGTCGTCGATACGGGGCAAGGGATAGACGTCCTTTTTCGTGATCTTGTTGAGGTGTCGATAGTCAACACAAAATCGCCAAGTGTTGTCCTTTTTCTTGACCAGCACAACAGGAGCGGCCCAAGGACTCGAGGACGGTTCGATGATGTTCGTGGCCAGCATTTTATCGACTTCCTTTTGGATTATGGCGCGTTCCACAGCGGAAACGCGATAAGGGCGCCGGTGAACCGGTTGAGCACCACCGGCGTGAATGGAGTGCTGAACAACTGTTGTCTGGCCTAAAGAGCGATTTTCGAGATCAAAGATATCGGAATACGACAGCAAGACCCGGCGAAGATCTTCTGCTTGCGTATGCGAAAGGTCGGCTGATATCATTTTCTCGAAATTGGCACATAGCGACGAGGTGGCTGTGAGAGAGCCGGAAACAGTTCGAGGGTCGTCGACGGCTAACACAGAAATCGCGCATTCTTGCAACGACGACATGGTGGCAAGCGCGATGCCAGCAGGTAGCACGTGGGTAGAAAGACCAAAGTTCAAAAGCGGCAGGCAGGTTTTGTTGTCGCGTACGGTAACCACAGTGTGCGGGAGAACGACAGAGTGCATCAGGACCACGTCGAGAATCGAGGAAACAACTATTCACCATCGCACACAGGAGGAGAGGGACTTAATGGGACGTACGTGGAGGCTTGCGGTGGCAGGTGGAGGAACTCGACAGAACATAAGCGGCTGGAGTGTCTGATAGTACGTGGGCGTCGAAAGGGAGCTCCAGTTGAAGTACACCTGTGGAGCAGTCGGTAAGGGCTGAGTGCGTCGAGAGAAAGTCTAGGCCGAGGATCACGTCGTGTGGACACTGCGCAAGCACGGCAAACAAACCAATGGTCTGATGGCCAGCAATGCACACTCGGGCGGTGTACATACCAAGAACGGCAGACGAGCTGCCATCAGCGACCCGTACTGTACTCTGAATTGTGGGCGTAATCACTTTGCGGAGCTGAGTACGGAGAGCAGCGCTCATTATTGAAATCTGCGCTCCGGTGTCTATGAGGGCCGTAACGGTGACGTCGTCCACTTGAATGTCCAGAAGGTTTCGGCGCGTAGGTACAGTCAACAGAGGATTTGTATATCGGGTCACTGATGCAGCGTCACCTCCGGGAGCTGCACGGCTTAGTTTTCCGGAGCGTAGGTGCCAGGCCGTGCAGGGGACGATGACCGGTATGGTCGCGGCGATCGAGATCGACGGCCTTGTGGGGACGGTGAGCGGCTAAACCTGGAGTGTGGAGCGGCGGCATCGGAAGCATCGGAAGCATGTGGATCAGAGCGAGGGGAAAACCGTCGAATGTTGCCTCCAGGACGACGCCAAGATCCAGTGCTCCAGTTTGAAGGCGACGACCAGCTACTGCGGCAGTGACGGACAATGTGTCCAACGCGAGAGCAGTTGAAACATATGGGTCGGTCGTCTGCCGTCCTCCAGTCAGCCGGGTTTCCGTAGCGCGAAGGGTAGACCTGGTTCTGGGTGACATTTGCAGGGGTACGTTCGGATGTACGAATGGAACAGACGGCCGATGATAATCCCATGTTCGCGAACTCCTGGCGGACGACTGCTTTTATGAGTGACACGGTGGGCAGGTTGGTTGACTGAATGTCTGGAAGAACGGCCGTAGGAGCTAGAGCTTCAAGTTCGCGGCGGACAATACGCGTTACATCTTCTGACGCTGTAGCCGGTACAGGCGTCGGTGGGTCTTCGCATGATGATGTGGCGGCAGTGTTAGGTAGCCGAAGGAACTGGCGGGTGATGCGGCGACTCTTCGCTTCTTCAAAGCGCTGGCATTCCTTAACTATGGCGTCGACCGTCGTACAGTCCTTACACAACAGTAGACTAAACGCGTCGTCGGCTATTCCTTTCAAAATATGCGATATCTTGTCATCTTCGGCCATTTGTGCGTCAACTTTTTGACAAAGGCCCAGGACGTCCTGTATGTACGAAATCTACGATTCAGTGGTCGTCTGGATACGAGATCCCAACTCCTTTTTAGCGGCCTGCTGTCGGTCAAATGATCTGCCGAACAACTCACGCAGCTTCGCCTTGCAAGCGTCCCAACTTGTAAGATTTTCATGCGTCCGGTACCAAACGCGTGCCGTCCCTTTCAGATAGAATATCGCGTTGGCTAACATAACCGTGGGGTCCCACCCGTTGCGGTTGCTGACGCGTTCGTACATGTCGATTCAGTCTTCGACATCCAAGCCATCTGTGCCAGAAAAGGTTCCCGGGTCTTGTGGGTGCAAAAGAATCACAGGAGCCGGTGGCTGCTGCACCGTCGACACTTCACTGGTCATCGCGGAGCAACCAAGACGGCGACCGCTTCGAATTTCCGTGCTTGGTTGACGGAGCCGGCACGTTGACAGGTTTACCCAGCACTTCCACCGAAGATGTTACGGGGATAACGTTTATTTAGGCAGGGAGTATGGCTATATACAAGGTTTGTACAAGCAGCAGCGACGGATGCAAGGCTGTCGCGCGCCTCTGGCCACTTCGTCGCCGTCGTCTTCGTCCGACCGACAGTAGCAGCCCCTTCACTGTCTCGTGGCAATATCTAAAAGTTCAGGTGCTCAATTCTTGGCCAATCCCACGAAGTGGGTACGAGCCAAGTGCTGAGGACATCATCATCATCATCATCAGTGGTGCGAGAGACGCTCGAGCTGTGGCTGGGCGCTCTTGGGCTCGGCAGGCCGAGACTGGAGCTGCTGCCGTGGACCGTGGGAACGAGGCGTTTTCCAACAATATATAAATTGTGAGCGCATTTTGGCATATCGTCGTCGTCATCTGTACATACGACTCATCATCTTGTGTGAGCGCTATTTGTGCATATCATCGTCGTCATTTTTACATAGGACTCATCATCATCTTTTGTCTCGCGCGGTTCTTCGTCTCTGACTCGAGCGGCTGCTCGGAAATAAAGGCATCGCATCGGCTGACGTCTCACAAGTGGTTTAGGTGCGGGGTAATTTCACGGCAGCGGGCGATGCGAGCAGAAAAATCTTCAGGAAGAGACGCGGATGGAGCAGCAGTTGCTGAAAGGACTGTAGTGTCCAAGACGAAAGACGGCACATGACCGTAAAGAAGGAAAAAGGGACTGTAATTGGTTGTACGTTGGACGGCAGTTTTATGCGCAAACGTGACGAAAGCTGGTAGGATGGTGCAGGGGCGGATCCAGGTTTTTTCTGAGGGAGGGGTCAGCTTCTGTCAATGATGATGATGATGATAGTAGCCTTTCTTATTTACCGAAATTTACCCTTTTTCCTCACGATAAACCCGCGTTTTATACGGCTAAAGCAACACCTGTAGTCCTCCGTGGTGGCTCAGTTAGCTCAGGCGTTGAGCCCGAGATAGCGGGATCAAATACCGGCCGCGGCGGCCGCATTTCGATGGAGGCGAAATGCAAAAACGCCCGTGTTCTTGCGTTGTAGTGCAGGTTAAAGAACTCAGGTGGTCAAAATTAATCTGGAGCCTTCCACTACGGTGTGCCTCATAATCAGAACTGGGTTTGGCACGTAAAACCCCCGAAAGAGGAAGAAGGCCTGTAGTGAAGCCAGGTATCGGTTTCTCCGAGCTTATAGGAAAAGGACGTTACCCAATACAGCCATGTGCTTGGCGGCTGCGCCTGATAATACAGGGTGTTAAAAACTAAGCTTTATGGTTTTCTTAAAGTTAGGCACTGGGAGGCACGCGAAGACCACCTGTGCAAATAAGTTATGTGGCTAGGGGGGCACAAAGTGAGATGATAATTATCGCTGTGAGCAGCCCAGTTAACTAAAATTGAACAATTAGTTTTTGTTGACTGCAGTAAGTGGGTATGTTTGTATTGAAAACTTAGAGAAAGTCGAGTTTCTACACAGTATCAGTCGGAAGAGTTATTCTAGCGTGTCCGTGCTCCGAGATATCAGACTCCAAATTTCAATTGTCGTACTGCGCAGAATAATCGAGAATAAAGACGCGACAATTCTCATGAATTCACGTGAATGATCATGAAGCTCAGTGACCACTTCTGTGGTGGGATGGCGGTGCCATCTTCTCTCTTGAGTCGTGTTGGTGTGTTGACTAGAGGAACGTTGTTGAATACGGGCGTAACGCTCCGCTCCAACGCAGCAACCACTACGCTGGTTGTTTACGATATGTGAATCACCGCGTATGAAGACTCACGACGCCACCTACAAGAATAACGATGTGGCGTAGTAGGCGAGAGCGCGAGCCAGCGTCTTCATGTTTTGTTTCCCACGCAACGTCATCCTTTTACACAAGGCGCGCATCTGCTCCCGTTTCTCTAACCACGAGACGCCATCCTAGGCCCGCGCGCTGGCGTTGGCCGCTGACGTCACGCTCCCCCAATTCGCAGCCGCGGCTCGAGGCTTCGCCCCGCTCCGCGAGAACGCCCACTCAGATAAACGGATCCGGGGGGCTTGAGCCTCCTATGCTTAATGTACGACAATAAAACTGCGAAGTTACAATGAAAAACTTGTAGCGTATGAACGGTACTGTGCTCGTACTGGATATTGTCAACGTGTAACTGTGATCACAATGAGTGCTACAGTTAAAGAAAGTTGCCTATGCGTAGTTCTTAGTTTAGCTGTTAGTTGTTATTATTTGTATATGAACACTTCAGCAAGAGAGCTCTTTCATTAAGCAGGTTGGTCGCGGAACCGATGACAGCCAATGAGGCAACCGCTGACACCCCAAGGGGAAACTAAGTTAATCAGGCGCGAAGGCGCTCGAGCGGACCTCGGCGTGTTTGGCAAAAGGGACGTCCCCTCGTTCATTCGACGCCACCGACGGGACAAGTAAGGCACAGCAGGCGCCAGGAGGTCCAAGGTGGTCATGATAAAAAGTAACTACGGCAACTTCGCGACGCCACACTCCTACGGAATACAACTAAGCTTGTGAGCGAGCTAGCTTTCCTTCTACATGGCTGATACCACTGGTACTCGCTAAAAATACTTTTGAAGAATGCTGGTGGCCATATTTTTTGGGACAGGGCTATCCCCCTGTCAGCGGGGGGGCGATGCAGAAATTTGAGGGGGGGGGGTCAGGACATCCGGACATCCCCCCTGGATCCGCGCCTGGGATGGTCTCCCAGTTGGTGTGATCGGGTCGAACATACATAGACATCATGTCGGACAAAGTTCGATGAAAACGCTCTGTAAGACCATTTGTTTGCGGATGGTACGCTGATGTGGTCTTATGGGTGGTGTCACAGGCCTGGAGGACTTCACGAAGGACATGCGATAGGAACGTCTTGCCACGGTCACTCAGGAGGACACGAAGCGCGCCGTGGCGCAAAACGATACCGTGCACTAAAAACTAGGCGACTTCTGAGGCAGTACCACAGCGAAGAGCAGCTGTCTCAGCGTACCGCGTTAGATCATCCACTGCGGTAACGATCCAGCAGTGACCTGCGTGCGTGCGTGGGAGGGGTCCGTACAAGTCTATGCACACAATTTCGAATGGGGTGGACGGGCTTGGTAGAGGCTGCAGAGGACCGGCTGGAAGGGATGTCGAGCGTTTTTTGTGCTAGCATGACGCGCAGGAGCCAACGCATTTGGCGACAGCGATGGAAAACCCGGCCAGAAACAACGCGTTTCGATGCGGTCGTAGGTCTTATGAAAGGCCAAGTGGCCAGCCGTCGCGTCGTCGGGAAATGCTTCTAATACTTGGAGTCGAAGTGAACGAGGTATGACTGGTACCCACCGGTTACTGGAAGAATGGTAGATTAATCGAAATAACGCTCCACCTTGAAGCTCAAAACGTGAAAGTTGTCGTCTTAAGCGACTGTTGGGGGGTCGTGCCAAGCCAGTAAGTCGGTCGAACAGCGTTCGGCAGTATGGGTCAGTACGTTGGAGTGAGACGAGGTCAGTAGACGGAAGAAAGTCAACTGAGGCAACCGCCTGTCCCGGGCTACTGGACGTGTGCTAAGACGTGTGGCTAGATGGTGACGTGCAGACTGAAGGTGAAGCATGGGCGTTTGGAGACATCGGGCAGAGTGACAAAGCGTCGGCATCTTCAAGTTGTTTGCCGGACCCATACGTAACAGTGAAGTCATATTCCTGCAAGCAAAGTACCCAACGGCCGAGGCGTCCAGACAAGTTTTTCTGGGACGACAACCAACAGAGAGCATGATAGTCGGTCACAGCTGTGAAATGGCGGCCGTAGAGATGGGGTCGAAATTTTTATATTGACCACACGATGGCGAGGCATTCCTGTTCTGTAATTGTGTAGTTGCGCTCAGCAGGAGAAAGAGCACGACTTGCATAAGCCACGACTTGCTCTTCAGACTTCTCATTCCGCTATATATATATATATATATATATATATATATATATATATATATATATATATATATATATATACATATGCGTTCTGTAGTAAACAGCTCTAGAAAGATCCTCGTCATTTTATATTGACACGTACACATGTTTATCTTTCACTGGTGGCCGCTTTCAACATTGGCTGACAAATGTTAAACGTTATCGCTCGGCGCAGGACGCGCCTGCATTGGAAGCTTCTCGGACGTTATCGATGCTTCTATCCGTCGTCTGTGGTCACCGACGCCCATGTAATCTGATTGTATGAGCGACGCGAATTGTCTAGAACTTTCTGGAAGACACGAGGGCATCAGGGATTAATCTGGAACCTTCGATGACTCAGGTATAAAAGCCGACGCGTTTCGCCGCTGATCAGATTTCGACGATCGCCGACTGTGTTCGCCGCTATCGTTGTGCTTCAAGTGTAACTTGCTTTTGTGGGCACAGGTTCGCCCAATAAAGAATCAGTTTCGTCATTCCCAGTTTTACGACTGTTTGCTTCATCGTCACTACTACGTGACATCTGGTGGAGGTGCTTTTATGTCCTTGTACCGGACCCCCCCGTCCAGCCGTGAGCCAAGCCCACACCGTCTAGAAGACGTCGACGCCTACCCCGACCAGCGAGCTAGTCGCAGGCTACTGAACCTGCCACCGGAGTACGAACCCCTACCTGAGAAGACCAAGAGGACAAAAGTCATGACCTCGGCAGCAGCTACCATGACAGCCCCTGTGCCAACATCTGCGGTCGTGATGCAACAATCCAGGGAGCCGCCGACTTTCCGCGGTTCGCCATGTGAAGACGCCGAAAGCTGGCTGGAGGCATACGACCGGGTCGCTACGTTCAACAAGTGGGACTGCGACGAAAAGCTGCGCCATGTTTACTTCTCTCTTGAAGATGGCGCCAGAACCTGGTTCGAGAATAGGGAACGTTCACTAACAACCTGGGAGCTCTTCCGAGCCGCCTTCCTGGACACCTTCACGAGCGTCGTCCGTAAAGAAAGAGCTGCAGCCTTGCTGGAAAACCGTGTACAGCTCCCGAATGAGGGCATCGGTATGTACACTGAAGAAATGACTCGATTGTTCCGGCACGCCGATCCAGCTATGCCCGAAGAAAAGAAAGTTTGCTTGCTCATGCGGGGAGTTAAGCAGGAGCTATTCGCCGGACTGGTACGGAATCCACCAACAACAGTCCAAGACTTTCTCTCGGAGGCTACGACGATCGAGAAAGCACTGGACATGCGCAACCGGCAATACAATCGCCGTTCGACGCCACACTACGCCGAAGTCCAAGGACTTTCCGACGACCTACGAGACACCATCAGGGCGATAGTGCGCGAAGAGCTGCGGAAGTTGCTACCGTCGTCGCAGCCTCAAGTTGCTTCCATCGCCGATATCGTGCGGGAGGAAATCCAGCAATCGCTAGGACTTCCCGAATCGCCGCAACCCCAGCCGGAAGCGATGACATACGCCGCCGTCGCCCGTCGTCAAGGCCCCCCTCCGCGCTCGCGCCAGGGCCCCGTAACGCCGCAATTCCGTCGCCCAGCGCCGCCGCCGCAGCCAGCACGCCCGCCCGTCGCCCAGCGCAGCTACCCGAGAAAAACGGACATTTGGCGCGCCCCCGACCACCGCCCACTCTGCTATCACTGCGGGGAAGCCGGCCATGTCTACCGCCGATGCCCATACCGCGAGATGGGCCTACGAGGGTTCGCCGTCAACGCGCCACGTCCACAGCTTGGCGAGCGACCACGTGACATCGCCGACTACCTCGCCGGAGCTCAGTGGCAACCACGACGACCCTCACGCTCGCCGTCACCAGGCCGCTACATCTCGCCCCATCGCCGTCAGTACACCGGTCCCACTCGGGGCCGATCTCCCAGTCCTTACCCGGGAAACTAAAGGCAGCAACCGATGGAGGTGCGGTTGCTGTACGACGCAATACCGAAGATCCTCCGCCGCCGACGAAGAAGATTCGCGAATCACCACGACGAGGTATCAGCACACCGCCTGGCAAGAGCCCTAACGACAACACTTCGCCGCCGAAAGAAGACCTACCGACGCGACGTAGCAGCAGCGGAGCAAGCCGACGCAGCCGTGATCCGACGCCACGACTTAACCGCAACGCCAGACGACGGTCTACCGACTTAGACGTGCTAATCGATGGTCATCACGTCACTGCTCTCGTCGACACTGGAGCCGACTATTCCGTCTTCAGTGGCCCGTTCGCCGCCAAGTTGAAGAAGGTGAAGACTGCCTGGCAAGGACCCGATATCCGTACAGCGGGAGGCCACCTAATAACGCCGGCTGGAATCTGCACAGCACGAGTCACTGTGAACAACCGCACTTACCCGGCGAGCTTCGTAATCCTGCAGCACTGCTCCAGGGATGTCATCCTAGGCATGGACTTTCTAAACCAACACGGTGCAGTCATCGACTTAAGGTCCAAGTCGGTAACGCTTTCAACGCACAACGCGATACCACCGGATACAGACATCAGTTACCATGCCTTGAATGTGCTAGAAGAACAAGTCACCGTTCCGCCTCGCTCCAGCGTAATGATTTCCGTCGGTACCGAAGTGCCTGCAGACATGGAGGGCGTCATCGAGGGCGATCATCACTTACTGCTCGACCGTGAAATTTGCGTCGCTAGAGGCATAGCTGAGCTACGTGCAGGGAAAGCAAGGGTGATGCTCACGAACTTCAGCCCCGAATACAAGCACATTAACAAAGGCACCACGGTCGCCTACATCGACGAAATAGTACAAGCCAGCAGTGCTTTCGCCTTCACGGATTCCAGTGCACCTTGCAACGACGACTATAGTACCTGAACCAACTTTCGACGTCAATCAGAACCTTCCCAGGCATAGGAAAGAACAACTAAAAGCTCTGCTCCTGCAATACAAGGACTGCTTCTCGTCGTCGTCAAAAGTTCGACAAACCCCTGTCGCCAAGCACCGCATCATAACCGACGAAATATGTCCGCCCACTCCGTCAGAGCCCGTACCGAGTTTCGGCGCGCGAACGCGAAGGCCATAAGGCAACAAGTCGACGAAATGCTACGCGACGACATCATCCAGCCGTCCAAGAGTCCGTGGGCGTCCCCCGTGGTGTTAGTGAAGAAGAAGGATGGAACCCTACGTTTCTGCGTCGATTATCGTCGCCTCAATAAAGATCACGAAGAAGGACGTATACCCTCTGCCACGGCATTGACGACGCCTTGGATCGACTCTACACCGCAAAGTATTTTTCGTCGATGGACCTCAAAACCGGCCTACTGGCAAATCGAAGTCGACGAGAGGGACCGGGAGAAGACTGCCTTTATAACACCAGACAGGACTGTTCGAGTTCAAGGTCATGCCGTTGGTCTTTGCTCGGCACCTGCGACTTTCCAACGCGTCATGGATACAGTACTGGCAGGCTTGAAGTGGCAGACTTGCCTCGTCGTATTTGGACGACGTCGTTGTGTTTGCCTCAAGCTTCGAGGAACACCTACGGCTGCCTTGAAACAGTTATTCAAGCTAATCAAGACCTCCGGACTCACGTTGAAGCCAGAAAAGTGCCGCTTCGCATACGAGGAGCTCTTGTTTTTGGGCCATGTCATCAACAAGTCTGGAGTGTGCCCTGACCCACAGAAAACGGCGGCCATCACTGACTTTCCTCCGCCCGCCGACAAGAAGGCAGTGCGTAGATTTCTTGGCCTGTGCGCCTATTACAGGCGCTTCGTCAAGGATTTTTCACGAATCGCCGAGCCACTGACGTACCTCACGAAGGCCGACGTCGAGTTCAAGTGGGAGACGCCGCAAATCGAAGCATTTGAAGAACTGAAGCGACGCCTACAATCGCCGCCCATCCTTGCGCATTTCGACGAAAACGCCGATACCGAAGTCCACACCGACGCAAGCAGCGTAGGACTCGGCGCCGTGCTTGTGCAGAGGACTGACGGACTAGAAAGGGTTGTAAGTTACGCTAGCCGGTCGCTATCGAAGGCGGAATCAAATTATTCCACAACAGAAAAGGAGTGCCTCGCCATCATCTGGGCTACATCAAAGTTTCGCCCCTACCTCTATGGCAGGCCCTTCAAAGTTGTGAGCGACCACCACGCCTTGTGTTGGCTAGCTAACTTGAAGGATCATTCAGGTCGCCTCGCACGATGGAGTCTGAGACTTCAAGCATTCGACATCACCGTCGTTTACAAGTCCGGGCGAAAGCACTCTGACGCCGACTGCTTGTCTCGCGCCCCCGTCGAACCGCCGCCACAGGATGACCAGGATGACGACACTTTCTTGGGACCCATCAGTGCCGACGAATTCGCCGAACAACAGCGAGCCGACCCGGAACTAAGGAACCTTGTAGATTACCTGGAAGGCAAGACCGTCACTGTGCCGAAGGTGTTCAGGCGAGGATTGGCGTCGTTTTTCTTGCAAAACGACATTCTCCTAAAGAAGAACTTCTCGCCTCTCCGAGCCAACTACCTCCTCGTCCCCCTTCCGTCCATCTTTTCCTCGTCCAACTTTTTGTCCGATCGAATCAAAAAAGCAAAAATGCCCTTTTGTCGCTTCATTTCTCGAAAGCTGATTCTAAATAATAATGTAGCTTGCTAAGTGGTCGCGATGGGCGCATGCTTCAGGATATGCATTCGCATGATTGACACCCTTAATCTCGGTTGGCCTCAGTTTACGAGTCCATTTGCGCATTTTGCGTGCAGGTGCCTTGTCGAGTTATGTTCACTGCCACGGAATTTCTGTTTTTCAAAGGCGAAAGCCTTAGGTGCATGGCTATATTTCGGTGCCATTGGCAGTGACCTTGGCGAAACTGCGCCATAACGAAAAATGGCCGACACCGCATAGAGTAAAATCACGTCAACAAAAGCTCGGATTCACGTCAGTTTTCTCAGGGAGGTTCCTGTGAACAAAGTAAATTGGTGGCTTTGTAAAGAAATTTGGTACATTTCAGCCGAACACCTTTTCTAAGTTCTTGGTAAGCGACGGGTGTTAATGCAGAAAATCATCTGTAACTGGTCAGTGTTCGAAGACCTGCTTCACTGCACAGTGGCATAGCCAGAAATTTTGTTCAGAGAGGGGGGGCTCACGTTGCAGCGCGGCCTCCTCCTTATAGAATTGGTCGAGGGATCAAATATATCAATAATAACTGCATTGGCATTGCCAATGTCATTGTATATTAGAGGTTGCAAATGAACTATTGAGTGCTACCGACTGTCAAGTACTGTTACGTCGCTATTTCGGACCATATAAGATCACCCGACGTATTGGCGCACTGGACTATGAGGTCGTGCCAGACGGCATTTCGCAATCACAGCGGCGCCGGGCACGACCTGAATTCATCCACGTGGTGCGTCTTAAGCCTTTCTACGCCCGCTGACAAACTTAGGTACTTTGTTATTGTTTTTTGTTATTTTGTTTATTACGCATGGTTTTGTTTTCGCTTTCGTGTTTGTTTGTAGCATCGGGACGATGCTTTTTAAGGGGAGGGTATTGACACGTACACATGTTTATCTTTCACTGGTGGCCGCTTTCAACATTGGCTGACAAATGTTAAACGTTATCGCTCGGCGCAGGACGCGCCTGCATTGGAAGCTTCTCGGACGTTATCGATGCTTCTATCCGTCGTCTGTGGTCACCGACGCCCATGCTACGTGCTGACGCGCGTTCCGAGGGACCGTAATAAAGCTTTATCATACCATCATATCATACCTTTGGTCCACAAACTTTTGCTCGTGACTGTACATATGCAACGGCCAGGGAAAAACCTCAATGGCGCTGTCCTTCGTTGCAATAGATTGCGCATGAGCAGTTGATACGGGTCGTGCATTGTAATTACACCGATAATATAGTCGCAGCAGTGAGTACATATAAGAAGCAGGAGTTCTGCAAGATGTAGATTAGAAATGCGAAAATAGAATGGAATATACAAGTGCAAAGATACAAGTTGATAAAGGGCACAAAAGTGCACTGGTAACAAAATGCACTGTTGATAGCTCGATCCACTAGCGTCTCTCTTCTTCGCTACAATATATATATATATATATATATATATATATATATATTGTTACGGTTAATGTTGAACCGGCTTTATTTAAAGGACGAGGTTGATGGTGAAGTAAAGATGGCGTCCAGAGGCTGCGCCAGCTAACGTCTTCCTCCTCTTCTCCTTGCCCGGCTCATGCCGTAGCAATCCCCGGTTGCCAGACGAAGCCCGCTGGGCAAGTCCAAATCACTCGGAAAGCGTGGGGTGAAACCGCTTAAGACGAGCAACATGTACTAACTGGGTCCGGCTAGACCGACGACCAGCTGACGTCAAGCGTGCCACCACGTACGTCAAGTCACTCAAGCGATCTACAACGACGAATGGGCCCGTGTACTGGGGTAAAAACTTTTCGCATAAGCCACGTTTACGTAGCGGGGTCCACAACCACACAAAGTCTCCTTTAGCGTACGAGACAGACTGGTGTCGGCTGTCATAGCGCTCTTTCGATCGGTGTTGCGATGCCACAGTACGAAGACGAGCAATACGCCGGGCTTCTTCGGCAAGACAAAGCGTCTTGGCAACAGAGTACTCGCTGTGAAAGTCAAACGGTAGTATAGTGTCAATGCAGCTTAGCGGTGGACGTGCGTAAAGGAGATAAAAAGGACTGTAATCGGTCGTCTCATGCTTTGCAGTATTATAAGCATAGGTGATGAAGGGGAGTACGTCATCCCAGTCTCTGTGATCGGAAGATACGTACATGGCCAGCATGTTAGTTAGAGTTCTGTTCGTACGTTCTACAAGCCCATTTGTCTGAGGGTGATAAGGCGTTGAATGGCGGAACTGCGAATTGCAGAGACGAAGCAGTTCTTCTACGGCGTCCGCAACGAATTGACGACCGCGATCGCTAATGATTACACGGGGGGCACCATGCCGAAGAATAACGAAGCGAAGCAAAAAGGTTGCAACGGACGCAGCTGTTGAAGATGGTACGGCCGCCGTTTCCGCGTAACGGGTCAGATGGTCGACACATACGATCACCCATCGGTTGTCGTTAGATGATCGGGGAAATGGGCCCAGAAGATCAATACCCACTTGTTCAAATGGCAGGCGAGGCGGCGGCAGAGGTTGGAGAAGACCTGGCGGAGCGGTCGTAGGGCGCTTGTAGCGTTGACATTGTTCGCAACTGGCGACATAGTGCTTGACTGTGTCCCGCATTCTGGGCCAGTAAAAACGTTCCTGTGTCCGGTTCAAAGTTCTGATGAATCCTAGATGGCCAGAAGTCGCATCGTCGTGCATGGCTCTCAGTATGTCCGCTCGCAGACTCTGCGGCACCACCAGAAGGAAGCGTGCGCCTTTAGCCGAATAATTGGTCTTGTAAAGCAGGCCGTCACGGACACAAAATCGACCGGTGGCTCCAGGACGCGATGCGGCTACAAATAGAGGTTCCAAACTAATATCATTTTCCTGCTCTGCTGTGAAAGTCATCGAGTCTGGGAATGTACAAGAAATGAGAGCAAAACAGTCATCAACATTGTCTTCGTCACACTCGGTCGTCGTCGTCAGAGGAAGACGGGAGAGACAGTCCGCATCTGCGTGGCGACGCCCAGACTTGTAGGAAATAACGAAGTCGTACTCCTGCATTCGAAGAGCCCAACGTGCCAGTCGTCCACTCGGGTCACGGAGATTCACCAACCAGCATAACGCGTGGTGGTCGGTAACGATAGTGAACGGGCGTCCGTAGATATAGGGCCGAAATTTGTGGACAGCGAAAACAGCTGCCAAGCATTCTTGCTCGGTGACAGTGTAATTGCGTTCCGCCTTAGTCAAAGAGCGACTAGCATAAGCCACAACGTGTTCAGCTTCTTGATGACGTTGCACTAGTACGGCACCGATGCCGATGCCACTGGCATCAGCGTGCACTTCCGTAGGTGCGGACGCATCGAAGTGACGCAATATGGGCCCTGACGTTAGTAGAAATTTTAGCTGGCGGAACGCGTCGTCGCAAGCCGATGTCCAGTTGAAAGGGACGGCTTTTTGGAGAAGACATGTTAGGGGGTACACCACGTCGGCGAATCTTGGGACGAAGCGACGAAAATATGAACACAGGCCCAAGAAACTCCTCAACTCCCGCACTGACTTCGGTGCTTCGAAGGAGCTGACAGCCTCAATTTTCCGTGGATCTGGCCTCACGCCGTTCTTGTCGACCAGATGCCCAAGTACTAACGTCTCAGTTTCCCCGAAACGACATTTCTTGGAATTCAGGATCAAGCCAGCTTTTTCGACACAATCCAGAACAAGTACTGAGACGGCTGTTATGCTCACTCAAAGTGCTGCCAAAAATCACCACATCATCGAGGTAGCACAAACAAATTTCCCATTTAAGTCCTCGGAGGATAGTGTCCATAAATCGTTCGAATGTTGCTGGCGCGTTGCAAAGGCCGAACGGCATAACGTTAAATTCATAGAGACCGTCTGGTGTCACGAAGGCCGTTTTCTCCTTATCGTCTGGGTGCATGGGTATCTGCCAATACCCTGATCGTAAATCCAGTGATGAAAAGTAGGCAGCGGAATGTAAACAATCAATGACATCATCAATTCTAGGAAGCGGATACACGTCCTTTTTGGTGACCGCGTTCAGTTTCCTGTAATCAACGCAGAACCGCCACGATCCATCCTTCTTCTTTACTAAGATTACTGGTGCTGCCCACGGACTAGAGGACTCTTGAACAACACTTTTCTGTAGCATGTCTTTCACCTGTTCAGCGATAACTGTCCTCTCTGCGGAAGAAACGCGGTAAGGCTTTTGCCGAATGGGGTGCGCAGATCCGGTGTCAATTCTGTGGCGGGCACGAGAACGCGGGAGTGAAGACTGCTTGTCGCCTTGTGTGAAATCGAACACAGAAAGATGTGCCCACAAAACTTGTGCGAGAGCGTGGCGCTCATGTGAGGGAAGCGCCTTGTTGATCATCCGTAGGATCTGTTCTTCAGAAGTGCTTCGGAGATCGCTAGTATGAGACTGCTCCTCCTCGCTTAGAACTGTAATGGAGCTGTACGTAATCTCGTCAAATTCAGCGAGCTTCATATCACGCGGGAGAACAGCAGGGACGCAAGAACAATTGAAAGCCCACAAATTTGAGGCGCCATTCACTACTCTCACGACAGAGCGTGGCACAAGTACATCTTTCTTTACGCAGCTCGACGTAAGTGGCTGAACTTGCGCGTCAAACGATGAAAGGTCGGCAGCAGCGACATTGACAGGGACACGTGACAGCGACCAAGGGGGTAGCAGCAAATCGTTCGAAACAACACAATAGTTTTTCTCGGGTAAAGATGTGTCGGCAAGGGTGGCGAGAAGCGCGCTATTCAAGGTAATTTCGCCTGTGCCACAGTTAACGGAAGCACCACAATCCTGAAGAAAGTCAATCCCGAGAATAACATCATGAGTGCACCGCGGTAGCACGAGAAATTCGGTTTTAAGATCTTCTCCTCCGAATAAAACACTTGCAACACAAATACCAAGGGGAATAAGGCACTCTCCACTGACACCACGAAACGTCACACCATCACTCCACGGGAACATAACTTTCCGACCCAGCCTCTCTTTGAAAGTCACACTCATGACGGAAACGGTAGCACCAGTATCCACTAATGCTGTTGCAGGTATACTATCAATTAACACACGCACTTTGTTCTTCACCATCATAATAGGCAGAGGAGGATTTCGCAGAGACGCAGACTGTCCGGCGACCTTACCTCCATCGGCCGCGCCGGCTAGTTTCCCGACGGCGGTGGTGACGTAGCACGTCGACGTGGTGACGGTGAACGGCGTTGGCGACTGGTTGGGGGCGTCAGGCTGCGGTCTGAAGCTGGCGAGCCACTACGTCTATTATATTGACGGAAGGTATTCCGGGGTGGCGCGCCTGTGGTGTTTGCAGTATCAGGGTCTGTCGGCCAGCGGTCGTCATAACTGACTTGTTCAAAATTAGGCCAAGCTGGTGGTGGGCCATAGGTTGTGGTCTGTCGGCGCCGGCGACAAAAACGAGCAATGTGTCCTGAGGCGCCACAGCTGTAACACACAGGCGATGCTCGACCGACGTTGTAAGCCTCGGGGTCAACCCTGGGACGTTGCGAATAATAAACGCGATCTGCCGAATGCCGATTCGTGGTGGTAGCTCGACGAGTGCGCTGATCGTGCGTCATGTCGTCGGGAGAGGAACGTCGATGCTGTCGCAGCTGATCGACTCGACAGTCTGCAACGCCTGGCATGGCAGACAATGCCGACACAGCAGATGCATGCTCTTGAGGTTGGTTGCAAGCGCAACGAAGCTGTTCGACATTCGCCCCTGTGGGGTGTCGTTCAAGTTCTTCGCGGACAATTTGCCTTATAGTTGCCACAAGGTCAAATTGAAAATTGCACTTGTCGTTATCGTCAACGCTTGCCACCGTTGTGACATTCGCTAACCTGCCGAACTTTGGCGTGATACGGCGCAGCTTCAAGGCCTCAAATGTGCGGCAATGCTTGATGAGGTCGGCGACCGAGGCGAGACTCTCCTTTCCGATTAAATAATTATAAACGTCCTCGGCTATGCCTTTGAGAAGATGTCCAACTTTGTCCTCTTCGGACATTCGAGGATTGACCGTTTTGCAAAGCTTCAGGATCGCCTCTATGTACGTCGTACAGGTCTCACCTGGGACTTGAGCGCGCTGAAGCAATGTCTGCTCCGCCCGCTTCCTTTTCGTCGTGGAATCTCCGAAGCATTCTGTGAGGTCAATCACGAAGCTGTCCCACGTTGTGAAGGAATCTTCATGGTTCTCGAACCACACTAGCGCTGTGTCTGTGAGGAACAGACCGACATTGTCGAGCTGAGCCGTGGAGTTCCAGCCGTTGTACTTGCTCACACGCTTGTAGTGGGTGAGCCATTCCTCCACGTCCTCTCCGAGTTTTCCTGAGAAAGGGCGGGGTTCCATCTGATGCATCCAGGTGCCGGTTGTTCGCACTGGAGCCGCCAGAGAAGGCTGTTGGTCGCCGCTGTGGGACATCGGGATCTCAAGCGGTGTCGGAGGCAGTCGAGCGAGGCGTCGGCTTCGGCGTGGCACTTGCTGCAGCAGCTCCGTCGTCTTGGTCGAAATACCCAGCACCTCCACCACAAAACTGTTACGGTTAATGTTGAACCGGCTTTATTTAAAGGACGAGGTTGATGCTGAAGTAAAGATGGCGTCCTGAGGCTGCGCCAGCTAACGTCTTCCTCCTCTTCTCCTTGCCCGGCTCATGCCGTAGCAATATATATATATATATATATATATATATATATATATATATATTATATATATATAACATAAACAATGTTCAAGAATAGGTTTTATCGCAAACATGCACTGCTTAATAACTGTTCTCAATTGTGTGCCTGCAAGAGGGCAAATTCATCCTGAGTGGTTATCGGTAACACGGTGAAATTTTGGAGTTGGCTAAAATTCTTCTGCACTGTCCGCTTGACGGCGCAGAAAAAATTGCTCATTTCACAACACTTCTCGGTTTAACTTCAAGCACAAAAACGATTTCATATTTTGTGATGTAGCTCAAATGTGACCCGATAAAAACCGTTCTATGATCTACAGAACGTAGAATTACAAAGCTCTTTTTTTTTTCGACCAAGAAATCACAGCCATGTATTCTTG
>NC_051163.1:127962799-128022853 GCF_013339745.2 Dermacentor silvarum
GAAACGAAGAATGTCGTAAAGCGCGCAAAAAATCAAAACAAAGCTTTGGGATTGCTTCGCGATTCTCCTACTGCCGAAAATCTTATAAATTTTAAACAGGTTAAATCGCAAGGCAGAAGGACACGGCGACGTGCAAAGAGAGAGAGTTGGGAGAGGTACATTTTTGGTATAAATTCCTACACAGACGACGCAAAAGTATGGAACAGGATGAATAAATTAAAGGGCCGTCACATGAACCCGCGGCCCTTAGTGAGCACCCAAGGAGATGGCCTGGAGGATCAGGCAGATTGTCTGGGCGAATACTTTGAATATGTCTCCAGTGCATCTCAATACACACAAACATTCCTGAAGTTCAAAGAGTGCGCAGAGCGACAGCCCCTCGATCGGAAATGTGCCCGAAATGAACATTACAACTGCCCGTTTAGTTTAGCTCAACTTAAAGCCTCTCTCGCTTGTTGCAACGGCTCGGCACCAGGTGCTGACCGTATCATGTATGAAATGATCAAGCACCTACATCCTGAAACACAAAAGACACTCCTCTCTCTTTTTAATGTCATGTGGGCTGCTGATTCCATTCCATCTTCTTGGAAAGAAGCTATAGTAACCCCCATACTTAAACAGGGCAAGGACCCGTCCTTACCTAGTAGCTACAAACCCATTGCTTTGACAAGCTGTCTCTGCAAGCTCCTCGATAAGATGATTAACCGGTGCCTAATCTGTGTCCTAGAAAGCAACGTAATACTGTTTGTGTATAAAGGCCTCCCTTATGATTGCCTCAATGCGGACAAGGTGGTCTGTAGTTGACCTACTTTCTCGGAAGCCACATTACTAGGGATCTAGTATTTTCTCTCCGTATTTCTTGATTTAGAGAAAGCGTATGACACCACATGGCACTTCGGTATTATCCGAGACCTTTCCGCTAGGGGTGTCCGCGGCAACATGTTGAGTACTATCCAAAGCTACCTTTCTAACCGTACCTTTCGTGTGAGGGTGGGCCAGGCTTTGTCTAGGTCTTTCACCCAGGAAACTGGTGTCCCGCAAGGTGGTGTGCTTAGCTGTACACTGTTTATTGTGAAAATGAATTCTCTACGCACGGCTATTCCACGAACTCTGTATATGTAGATGATGTCTAGATTGGTTTTAAATCGTGCAACTTTGCTGTCTGCGAACGACATGTCCAGCATTGCTTAAATAAAGTGGCTAAGTGGGCTGATGAAAACGGTTTTAGGTTGAGCCCACAGAAAAGCACATGCGTCCTTTTCACTAATAAAAGAGGAATAGTACCAGACCCTGCTATTGAGCTCTCTGGTGTCACATTACCTGTAAGCAAAGAGCACAAGTCTCTCGGCATCACATTGGACTCGAAACTCACACATCATATACTTGAAGGCTTGAAGGACACGAAACCGCACAACAAATACGTGAAGGCTAAGTGCCTGAAAACAATGAACTTATTGAATCTGCTGTCGCGTACAACATGGGGCAGTGACAGGAAATGCATTTTGAACTTGTACAGGTGCCTTGTCGGCTCACGACTTGATTACGGGGCGATAGTTTACCAGTCTGCTGCACCCTGTGCTTTAATAATGTTAGATCCTGTTCATCATTTAGGAATCCGCCTCGCGACTGGGGCCTTCAGGACAAGCCCCATACAAAGCCTTTATGTGGAAGCAAACGTGTGGTCGCTCCACCTTCAGAGGACTTATGCCAGGTTTACATGTTTCCTTAAAACAAATTCAAACCGTGCTCATCCTACGTATTTTACCATAAACGATACCACATGTGCCACACTATTTAATAATCGACCAACAGCGAAGCAGCCCTTCTCCCTACGCGTGAGAAAGCTCAGTGAAGAAATGGATGCTGCTCTCCCTTACAAAAATTTTTGTTGAGAATGCATTGAAATATCCTTGGTCAATGTTGAGTATCGTATTGAGCATTCATTGGGAGTTTGTTGGGATATCATTGAGCAAAGTGTTGAGGGCTCTTGAATATTGGCCACTGAAATTTTATTGAAACACAATTGGGCAAGTCAATGTTGAATAGTTGTTGAGTTAGTATTGAAAGCACATTGTGCTTAGACATATCATTGTGTATTTTCTGTTGAATTTCTGTTGGGTTTCCATTGATGCAGTCTTGAAATGCTGTTGTGATTGTTCTGTTGACCATTTGTTGAGTGATTATGGACACAGCATTGAAAAGTATATTGTGCGCCTGTTGAGATGGCATTGATATTTCGAAAATTGCCACTGAAATATCATTGATATTTTGTTGGGCTTGTGGCATTTTAGTGCACTTAATTTTCAAATTGCTTTGCTATTTGCACTTGCATGCCCCGGTGCCTCTACACATAAGTTTCCCTAATCCGAACGGAAGCAAAGGAGCGACTGACATATTTCATGTACCCTAATATGTAATATAGCGTGCACATGACACATTATTACAGTATATAAGGCACAACTGTATGAAACCTGAAGACATACGCTAGTGCCTACAGTGCTATTAAGTGTAAGGGAGCAGAACTATAGCACACATGCTGAAAAAATGTAGCAAAAGCGTACACATGCCTAGTTAAACTCGCAACAATTTTTTCTGGAAGATATACAACACCACCTGCACTTACAGCATAAAAAAAGCTTCCTGTGCCTGTACAGCACAGCACAAAGCAGGGTCATGAGAACTGAAAAGTAGGACTTAGCGGGTTTAAAACTACGATGATGATGGATGAAATTGATAAATTTTACAGTTATCACTCTTATTGGCTACCTAAGGGACTCGTTGAACTTGACCTGCAAAGATGTAAAGCAATGTTAAAAACAAACGGAAGATGGAAACCTATAGCCTTCTTGCAGGAATAAACAATGCAAATAGCCTATGTGTCACCATTTTACGAGCACTTTGGCAATTTGGTGTATGTACAGACTTGACAAACAGCAGCTCAAACAGAGATGCGAACGCTGAATTAAAATAAGAATACACACGAATGCTCACTCAACTTGAAGTTTATTACAGCAGAAAGAATTATATTTCACAATTACAGCAGAAAAAAATATTTTGTAAAAACAACAGTCAAGTGACTCAAAGGCAGACCTTAAGCATACCCTTGTAACTAACTTTGAACACATGAACTCTTGGCTTGCATGCATAAATACAAAAAATGAAGACCACTGGATACCTTACAGTAAAATGCTTCACACACCCAGTAAACACTCACAGAATGGTTTACGGCTGCCTGTGAGTAGGCAAAATAACAAGTAAACTGGAAACAAATGACTTCATGTATATATATACAAAACACCTGAATCGTGTTTTTCAGTGGTAAACTTCTAAAACATTTGTGCTGTAAAAGCAGCTTACCTCCCTGGCATAAGTCAAGAACTGCACAGTATTTCAAGACAGTAGAGGCTTGGGCTAGTCAGTGCATACTCGAGAGGGAAACAGCGCAAAAACACACAAGAAGACAAGAAGGGACAAGAAGCGCTGGTGTGTGTCTCCCTTCTTGTCGAGTTTATTCGCGCTGTTTCCCTCTCGAGTGTGAACAGTATTTAATTTCATGTGTTACTTTTGGGTGCGGAAGAGTTTCCTGGTGGCATTTTCTAATTTAGTGAGTTCATCAGTGAATTTTTTTCTGGACTTGAACAAAGCTAATGAAATCATTTCTTTGGGCCTTTTTCACCCTACACAGCAACTAACTGATACCTCGGCCAATAAAAAGCTAATGCAAGGCTAATACTTTCAATGATATAATGAAGTGACATAAAATACACAGACAACTGGAGTGACACACAGCTAACGCAGTTCCCAACAGTGAAATAAATGGTCACCTGCATCATCAAAGAGCCTAGAACGACTCATTATAAAGCATGAGAAAAGGTTTCAATAACTGTACAGCCAGATTGGAGAGCTAGTAAAAAACGCAAATAAATGCACATACAAAACACCATTTACCACACTTGCGCACATAAATATATATAATTCCACCAGCATTTCGCGGCATAAAATATATAAAAGTCGCGACAAAGCAGTAATTGAAAGACGGAAGGAGCTGCACTACCCATGTTGAAAAAAAATATCGAAAGTGACATACATGCATATTTAATCTGACAGAAAACTTCTTTCCAAGCTATATATTACAAAAACTGTACAACAACGTTAAGAACAAACGAGATGAGAAGCTATACCATTCTTGCAGAAATGAATAGTGCAAATAACTTCATGTATCTCAATTTTACAGATACTTTGGTAATTTGGTGTGTGTACATACTTTACAAACAGCTCAAACAAAGATGAGAACGGTGAAATAAGGTAGGAACACACAATAATGCTGACTCAACTAGAAGTTTGTTCGTGACGACAAAGATGTTAAGCACACTGGTCAACTTGACAAAGAAATAGCCATGCATGCGTGGCAGACAGCCCGGTGCAACAAAAAAAAAGGAACGAAAGACGTGTTTTGTAGTATAAATATGCAGGTAAAAAAAAACTGTGAAAGATGTCCTATAAGTGATACCACCAAACAAGGAGAGCTCTTTTAAAAATCCCAACTCTTTCCCATTAAGAGCAACAGATAGCTTATGCATTTGTCTTCTTTGCAATCAATAAATAAGGCTTCCACAATTTTTCTTGTGTTCTGGTCTTTGTGATGAAACAATTGTTCGTTCTACCCCTTACAGCAGAAAACACAGTTTTGTTTAATCACAAAGGCCACGCATACATGGTTTCTTATCTTTGTCAAGTTCCAATGTGTTTACAACCTGTCTTCAAGAATAAACTTCTAGTTGAGTCGGCGCTTGTATGTGTTCCTACTTATTTCATTATCCTCGTCTGTGCTGCTGTTTCAAGTACGCATGTACCACTTGGTTAGGCTGATAAACATTCTCACAAGAAAAAGGAACTACCTCCACTCACAAGGTAGCCAATTCTTTACAACTAAAAGGCAGAACACATCGAAAGTAAGCCTTCACAGCGTCCATGAAAGTAAGTCTTCACAGCGTCACAGTGTACACCACAGGGCAGAATAAAAAATAGTTAAAAATCCCACTTGACGCAGAGTGGCAACAGAGATGCGAGCTTCCTGGTGAATCAGCCGCAGATCAATGAATGTCTCTTGCGAGAAACGACGCCAAGCTGTTCTTGACGAACGACACGTTAGCACCTGGGCATTTGGTGCATGTGTAACCTGTAGAGAAGGGAATGTAGACAGAATTAGATAATGCAAATTAAAAATCTGTCACACAATATACATAACCACTCACTAAATATTAGTACGCATTACACTGGCAATTAAAAATTTGCGTCTCTTTCAAGAGGGCCGTCGCGAAAATGATGAAATGGATTGTTACAGTAAATGTTCCCAAAGATACGCACACCGATGTTTGTTTCACACCGGTGAAATATATTCCCGGCTCTCTCACAACACGAAAGACCATGCTATAGTACACAGCCGATACCCAGCAGCAGTCCGAATCTTCGGGAGCAGCAGGGCAGACCTAAAAATTCGCCGAGAGCAATGCGCGCGCGAGCGTGCTAGTGAGAACCGGCACCGCTTCTTTGAAGCTTAGTATCCGCTGCTGCGTGGCTAAGAACATTCCGCGCGATTTGTGTGCCGCGCGTTGCGTACGCGTCCTGTGCGCATTGCACGCTAGCGTCGGTGCAGTGAGCTATCTTCATGAACGTGCCATTCCTCGCCGCACTAACGGTGCTCGAGTGCGGCGCTTAGCTTGAGGCGCCGATGATCCGTCTGTGTTTCTTTCGTTTCTGCAAGCAACGCACATTCGAGTCGGCCCAGCTCAAAGAGGTATCAGAGAACGGCGGCGCGCTTGAGTTATCGCCTATTAAAAGCGTGCAGTACGCCTTAAACGGCAACACGTCACGTTTGATAAATATGCTTACTGCGGTTGGGGTGGCGATGTGTGATAAGGCAAGCCCGTCGGCGGCTTTGCCGACGTCGCCACCACGCCACTGTTCATTTACGATGTGTATCCGTGTAATCATCGCGCCGATGCAGGACTTATCGGTAGGCTGTTCTCCGCACATACCGAAAAGGCGAAATATATTTTGCAGCACACCTCGACATTAGCCACAACGCAAATAGAGGCGCAGTTAACGACTACGCGAGAAAATGTGCACACTAGCCTTAAGGTATACGATGAGCCACTACAGATTAAGAATATTTTTTTAAGTATCGCAGTGTCGCTCCAAAGGCGAAGCATCGATTGCCAGAGCAAATTAGTAGATAATATTACGAACATTTCAATCGAAGCAGCGGCGGCAGCAAGCGCTAGCTTCGCGCGCTTTTGCTCCAGGCAGGCGCGGATCCAGGGGGGATGTCCGGATGTCCTGACCCCCCCCCCCCTCAGATTTCAGCATCGCCCCCTCGCTGACAGGGGGATGGCCCTGTTACAAAAAAATATGGCCACCAGCATTCTTCAAAATTATTTTTCGTGAGTACCAGTGGTATCAGCCATAGAAGTAAAGCTAGCTCGCTCACAAGCTTAGTTGTACTCCGTAGGGGTGTGGTGTCGCGAAGTTGCCGTAGTTAATTTTCCTCATCAACACCTTGGACCTCCTGGCGCCGGCCGTGCCTTACCCGTCCCGTCGGTGGCGTCGAATGAACGAGGGGACTTCCCTTTTGCCAAGCACGCCGATGTCCGCGCGAGCGCCTTCGCGCCTGATCAACTTAGTTCCGCATTGGGGTGTCATCGGTTGCCTCATTTGCTGTCATCGGTTCCGCGATCAACCTGCTTAATGAAAGAGATCTCTCGCTGAAGTGTTCATATATAAATAATAATAACTAACAGCTAAACTAAGAACTACGCATAGGCAACATTTTTTTAACTGTAGCACTCATTGTGATCACAGTTACACGTTGACAATATCCAGTACGAGCACAGTACCGTTCGTACGCTACAAGTTTTTCATTGTAACTTCGCAGTTTTATCATACATTAAGCATGGGAGGCTCAAAGCCGCCGGATCCGTTTATCTGAGTGGGCATTCTGGCGGAGCGGGGCGAAGCCTCGAGCAGCGGCTGCGAAGTGGGGGAGCGTGACGTCAGCGGCCAGCGCGCGGGCCTACGATGGCGTCGCGTGGTTAGAGAAACGGGAGCAGATGCGCGCCTTGTGTAAAAGGATGGCGTCACGTGGAAAACAAAACATGAAGACGCTGGCTCGCGCTCTCCGCTACTACGCCACATCGTTCTTCTTGTAGGTGGCGTCGTTAGTCTTCATACACGGTGATTCGCATATCGTAAAACACTAGCGTAGTGGTTGCCGCGTTGGAGCGGAGCTTTACGCTCGTATTCAAGAACGTTTATCTAGTCAACACAACACCTCGACTCAAGAGAGAAGATAGCACCACCTTCCCTCCACAGAAGTGGTCACAGAGCTTCATGATCATTCACGGGAATTCTTGAGAATTGTCGTGTCTTTATCACTCTAGAAGGCGCTGTGCTCAACGAGGTGGGGTGGAGTAAGAGCTTCGAGTCGAGGGCTGTTTGAGAATACGGGAGTTAGTCCTCCAAAGCACACGAAGGTGTCTCAGCCGAATACAAAGAATCTTAGGGAAATCAAGGTGTCCCAACAGAACTCCAAAAACGGACGCGTGCTTATGCATTTATAACGAACCTGCAATAGATCATCCCAAATTTTATTTTAAGAAACAATACAGGCTATAGATACACCGGGTGTTCAAAATTAAGCTTTATGGTTTTCTTAAAATTAGGCACTGAGAGGCACGTGAAGACCACCTACGCAAATAAGTTGTGTGGCCAGGGGCACACAAAGTGAGATAATTATCGCTATCAGCAGCCAAATTAACTAAAATTTAATAGTTAACTTTTTATTGACTGTAGTAAGTGTGTATGCTTGTATTCAAAAGTTAGAGGCAGTCGTGTTTCTACACAGTTTCACTTGGAAGAATTCTTCTAGCGTGTCTATGCTTAGAGATATCCAACTCCAAATTTTAATTGTCGTTCGCATGATTACACATGCAAGAGAGTGAGGAACGGCGCAAAGCTCCTCCCTGATGTGACGCGGCTGTTGGGTGCGGCGTTTAGTCTGACAACGCGGCGGAGGCATTGGCAAAGATAATCACTGCCCCCCTTCCCCTCACGGCTGGCGAAATAAAAAAAAATCGAAGAACCCGTAACCGCTGTCGTAACACGCGACCGCGCAGCCTGTAAAGATGGCGGCAGCTGCCATGCCGAGATAATGGCGCATGGCGCGCGTACGTAATGGTGACTAGACGGCCGGGCATGGTCCTTGCCTAGGCTACGCAAATAAAGTGACTGCTGATTTCCAAGTATTGTAAGTTTTATTGAAATCAAAAGCAACAACTGCACCATCAACAGCAGAAACCTTTTTAGCTATGCTAACGAATATTTCATACTGCCGCTTTAAGTTTGGTGTTGTCATGCACAAATCTCATGACAACACTTCACCCATCAAGATGTCCATGCCCTAAAAATGTTCAAAATGCCTCCCTTCCACAGCAACGCAAAGCATAAACCGCTCTCGCATCGACTCGGTAACTCTGCGCAGTACAACAATTGAAATTTGGAGTCGGATATCTCGGAGCACGAACACGCTAGAATAATTCTTCCGACTGATACTGTGTAGAAACACGACTGCCTCTAAGTTTGAAAAATACAAACATGCCCACTTACTGCAGTCGACAAAAATAATTGTTCAATTTTAGTTAATTAAATTATGCTAAGAGCGATAATTATCATCTCACTTTGTGCCCCCTGGCCACATAACTTATTTGCACAGGTGGTCTTCGCGTGTCTCCCAGTGCCTAATTTTAAGAAAACGATAAAGCTTAGTTTTGAACACAATGTATTATCAGGCACAGCCGCCAAGCACATGGCTGCATTGGGTAACCTCCTTTTTCTATAAGCTCGGAGAAACCGATACCTGGCTTCGCTATAGGGCCTCTTCCTCTTTCTGGGGTTTTACGTGCCAAAACCAGTTCTGATTATGAGGCCGAAGACTCCGGATTAATTTTGACCACCTGGGGTTCTTTAACGTGCACTACAACGCAAGCACACGGGCGTTTTTGCATTTCGCCTGCATCGAAATGCGGCCGCCGCGGCCGGGATTCGATCGCGCGATCTCGTGCTCAGCAGCGCCACGCCTGAGCTGGCTGAGCCACCACGGCGGGCTACAGGTGTTGCTCTAGCCGTATAAAACGCGGGTTTATCCTGAGCAGAAACGGTGAATTTCGGTAAATGAGAAAGGCTACTATCATCATCATCACCATTGACAGAAGCTGACCCCCCCCTCAGAAAAAACCTGGATCCGCCCCTGGCTCCAGGGCATGCGGTTTGCCTGCAGAAAGTGAACGATGTGCTTAACATCTGACGATCGTCCAAGTGAAAAAAAAAAGAAACGCGGCTATGTGCTCAAGAAAACGAAATAACTTACCTGTGTGCAGAAGTCAGACTGCGGCTTTGTTCGCCTTCCTTCCATCATGAATTCTGCCGCGCAACTCATCAAAACTGCCAGGCTCGAACATCACCCGAAGACCAGTAGCTGCGTCAGCAAACGTCTTCAACGGATAAACATCCCACTTATCATCGTAGAGCAATTTCACTAAAACTTGCGTCATGATGTCCAAAAACAAAAGAAAAATGCTTCCAACAAAGCGCGCGCGGCACGAACCACCGCACAAGTTCAGACGAGTGACAGCTCGAAAAGCGGTCACAGCCTCAGTATCGTATTAAGTTAATAAAATCGTTCCTACTAAAAATAACCACTAAAATTCATAAATAACGATTGATAATTTTTGTTCATAAAAAACATAATAAATTTTGAAGGAAAACTTAATTTGTAGCGTAAAAAATTAATAATACGATTAACAAAATTGCGACTACGAAACTAACGGCACACTGGATACCGTTGCAAAAGACTGCTCACAATAAAGTCACGCACGCACGCACACACTTAAACACTCATGCTCAAACACTGGTTTGGCGTTTATTGCGTCACCTATGAGTAAAAGTTATTACTAATATCTTCATTTTTATGAACAACAACTTGTTTAAGTAGTTTGCAGCATCTTTGCAGATGACGGGGTAAAAAGTAAGGTGTAACGTGGGCGCGTAACTGTTGTTTGATTTCTTTCATTTCTCTTTGGCCTTCGTTTGTTTCACTGAACATAGGAGAGCTGCAGGCTTGGGAGGCTTCCATGGCAAGAATTTTATCGCATGCTTCTGCAAGGCGAGTGTCGGGAGCAGCCGCTGAGACAGCGATTAGCTGCGTAATGTTGCGGCTGTTGCTGAATCCGAAACTCTTTCAACGCGCTGTGCTCTCAAAGCGCGTTCGTTTTTTTATATCTAGTTCCACGGCCGTTGGATAAAAAATGTATTATGCTTTCGAGACACAGGGTGTGGCACAGGAAATTCTAAGACCTCTGAAGTGTATGTTTACAGCCTGTGCGCGCTTGCATCCTACGGCTCGCACAGCGCGTCCGATGTTCAAAGGTAGCGTCGTCGCTTGTCGGCGCCTGCCTTATCGCAACCATCCGTGCTGCCGCCGTGTCTACTTTTGAGGAACTCCCCATGCACGCAGTCACCGTGTTTGCAAGTGAATTTCACATTCTTTTGCTCCCTAAAACGTGCGCATTTTGGATCGCACCTATGGCTATGCCATATGTTGTGTGTTAAAACGACGATGGCATTTGTACGCCGGCGAGCAAGTCACTCGTGGACGATCATGAAGATGGTTCAACGTCGCAGTTTCTACGTAGCGTAAACGGCTACGAAAGCGGGCTGGTCCCGGACATAGTACAGTCTAACATGGCGCCTCAAAGCGCGAGCTGTCGCAAGAAGACGAGGAAGTTACATGGGGCGCGCGCGCCGAGCATTCAAAACGCTGACTGGTTTCGCAACGAGAGACGTACGCGTGCGCTCGTGGCCTAAAGGTTAGAGCACCGGGCTGCTGCGCTCGAAGGTCAACGTTCGGTGCCAAAGTCGGTCACACACTGTTTTCTTTTTACGAAAGCGAGCCCAAACTAGAACCTACTTACCTACCGCAAAGTGACAAAAATGAGGCAAAGATTGCTTCTTAATAAAGGTTTGAAATGTCGCCTTCATATGCGAGTCCTAATTAGTATATGCTAAACTCAACTGCTACACAACAAAAAACAACTACGAAAATCAACACAAATTACTCAATAAATTATTTATTGAGAAGCTCTCAATGGTAATATCATTGTGCAACTGTTGAGCGAACTCAAAGACTTTAGAGACTTTGTTGAAAGTCCGTTGATTCAACAATACCCCAACAATACGTCAATAGAAAATCAAGAGTCATTTTTGTACGGGCTACTTGAACATTGCCTAATGCCTCCAGCGAAGCTGCTACCGCCGTGGCAGTAGCAGCTGGTTGAATGTGACACATCGTTTATTGAAGTCACAAAACACGCGCCAGATGCACACATTCAAATCCACTTATTTGAACTAAAGTCGAAGCACTCCTGCCCTGAATTTTTCACAGAAGCATCAAAGTCACATGCTGGCGTTTGCTATGCGGCAGTCGGTCCGTCCTTCTCGGAATCTGATGTACTTTATCCCCAAACAAGTATCTTTGCGGCCGAGGCCTATGCAGTACTATCGGCGGTGAAACACATTGATAGATTGAAACTCCAAAAGGCTGTAATATTTACCGACTCTTTAAGCGTTGTTAAAGCGTTAATGATGCCGGAAAAACATAAACACCCTGTAATTATCAACCTCTACTCACTGATCTGCTCTGTTTATACATCTAAACAACAAATCATAATATGCTGCGTACCTGGGCATAGAGACATCGAGGTTAATGTACTTGTCGACCAAATGGCCACATCAATAACATCGCACGCTATTAATCTTACAGCTGCTGCCCCTGTAACAGACTTTAAACCTTTCTTGCGTAAGAAACTGCAAAGCCACTGGCGACGCTTGTGGGATGCGGAAACAAATAATAGGCTTCACTTGATTAAGCCACGGTTAGGTTTCTGGCCCTCTGCATTAAATTAAATTATGGGGTTTTACGTGCCAAAACCAGTTCTGATTATGAGGCATGCCGTAGTGGGGGACTCCGGAAATTTGGACCACCTGGGGTTCTTTAACGTGCACCTAAATCTAAGTACACGAGTGTTTTCGCATTTCGCCCCCATCGAAATGCGGCCGCCGTGGCCGGGATTCGATCCCGCGACCTCGTACTCAGCAGCCCAACACCATAGCCACTGAGCAACCACGGCGGGTGACCCTCTGCATCGAAAACACGGCGAACTGATGTCCTATTCTGTCGCCTCAGCATAGGACACACATATGGTACCCACAATTTTCTATTGAATGGTAATGATCCTCCAACCTGTGGTACATGTGGCGAGAGCCTCACCGTCCTCCACGTCCTCCTGGAGTGTCGCGAAGCAGAGAGAGAGAGAGGAAGAAACATTTTCCACTGGCATACCACTGATCTATCCCTCTCCATCCCGCTATGTTTCTTGGTAAAAAACCGCTTTTTAATAGCAAAGCAGTCCTCGCTTTTTTGAGCGATGTAGTCCTACATGTTATAAGCCCAGTAAATACGTAGCGCATCCTCTCTCCAGAGGATGCCGCCGTGATAGAGTACAGTATAGCACATGCCAACAGGCCCTTGCACTTCAAGGGCTCTGTTTACGCAGTAGTGCGTTTTGAAAATTCCCGCCTGTGACCTATTTTAGTATATCATCCTTTCACAATGCATCTCTCGTATCCATAGCACACTTCATTAGTCATTGCCATAATATTATTACCTACCGATTTTTTTATTACCTTATTACCTAGCGACTGTTTTTAGGACCTTTTACAGCCATGCCACATCTGTTTTATCCACACCTTATAATTCACTCTTCATAACACTGACAAGCCATTATCATCGCCTTGGCGCTCTTTGGCGACATCTGGCCCTTGCGCCAATAAACTCCAACAATCATCATCATCACGCACGATCGCCGACGGTGAGCGATCGACATAATACGACAGCCTCGGAAACACAAGTGTATCTACAAATAGTTGTGCGAGCCCGCCGCGACGGGGTCGTGATGTGGAGTAGTGCATTCTGCTTCCGGCCACCGAGCGTGACGGTTCGTAGGATCATGGCCTCTTCAAGGGCAGCGACAGCGGTCACTTTTGGCCGCGGTAACAGGACTAACGACGATAAGGAATACCCGTTTATTTTGCCTCAATTGCCAAAAGGACGAGTGGCGATTAACACCGTGTTTTTGCACGGGGATGTGCGTGCGAGACCCTACAAGGTCGAGGATTTTAGGGACGCCCTGCTGCCGACAGGCTTGCTACCGGAGGTGGTGTGCATAGGGGCGTACCAGATAAACCACGTCTGGGCGGTGACCCTCACGGATGCAACTGCCACGAAACGGCTGATAGCCCACGAGGAAATGCAGGTGAAGGGACGACGGTGCGTCATCGTCGACCCTCAGGACCAGCAGGTGAAGCTTAGGCTTCACTGGCTACTGTACGGCGTGGCAGACGAGGACATTCGGACTGCATTCGCGGCTTTCGGCAAGGTGGAGGAGGTAAGCCGGGAGAGGTGGCGCGTCCAAGGCATGGGGGACAAGACGTCAACCACCAGGACTGTGCTGCTCAAGCTGAAGAGCGGCGTCAAAGTGGAGGACCTTCCTCATCAGGTCCGCGTCGGCGGAGAGTTGGCCTTGGTTGTTGTTCCCGGCCGGCCCATGCAGTGCTTGCGGTGCCAGGGCACGGGACACGTCCGCCGGGAATGTAAAGTCCCCCGCTGTTCACGGTGCAGGCGTTTCGGCCACGAGGACGCGGACTGCGTGAAATCGTACGCCGCCGTGACGGGCCCGGCTGTGACTGACGTTGCGGCAGAGCACGTCATGGACGTGGTGGAGGCGGAGGACGCTGCCAAAGGAGCCGGAGACCCGGTGCCACTGGCGACGAGCGGTGCTTCGTTGACTGGGAACGCAGACGGCAAGGTGGCTGAGGCTGCTGCGATGCCGAGTGCGTCGGCACAAGTCGCGACTACAGAAGATCAGGCGACTGGGGGCGTTAGTGGAGATGCACCCATCGACGACACGAAGGCAATGCAACAAGACGAGGCCGTCAACGACGACGACCGGACTACGACTCCCGCTCCAGTCAAACGCACCCACGACGAGACAAAGGACCGAGATGAGGGTGCAACGAGCTCCAACGAGGGACCGCCGACAAAGACGCCTCTTGGGAGGCGATTAGGCTTCAAGCCAAAGCCCAACATCCCGCCGGAGAGAACGCCTGGCGACAAAGCGCCTCCCCCGAACAACGCCGGCAAGCCGGAAGGTTCCGGAGACGGCTAGCCGAGGGCTAGTCGTGAAGGGTAAGCACCATCCTCCGGGCCTACTGCATTCTTTAGTACAGCATGGCACCTGACCCGTCTCTCAGTATTGCCACACTAAACATGCGAGGCTTGGCGGCTAGCCGTAGGCAAAGTCAAGTCCTACGGTTGGTCACTGACCACGACATAGATGTTTTAGCTGTCCAGGAGACCAAGGTAGACGGGGAGGCAGAGACCGGGAGCATGGTGCGGCGTTTCACGACTAGATATTATGCGGTCGTGAGCCACGCGGTAGGGACGTCCGCCGGATGTGTCCTGTTTGTTAAGAAGTTGCCAGACCTTGTAGTACAAAGTGTGTTTTCATGTCAATCCGGAAGGATTGTATTTTGCGATTTTGTTTTTTGTGAAGTTCAATTTCGAGTTATATGCATATATGCGCCAAATGTTGTAGAAGAGCGTGCTTTACTTTTTTCGAATCTTTTTGAGTACATTAGCCGTCATAAGTGCATGATTTTGTTGGGGGATTTCAACTGTGTTTTGAGGGCTCGGGATCGATCCAATAATGCCGGTATTCGAGATAAAAGCAGTCACATACTTTCTAAGTTGATTAGTGATAGTGAACTAGACGATGTATGTGACTGTCTGGAGGGGGAGCGGGAGGTGATGTATACACGATTTCAAGGCAGTAGTCATGCGCGGTTAGACCGCTTGTACATGTCACAAGACATGATTCCAATGTGCCACAGTTATTCTGTCGCACCTGTGTCGTTCTCAGATCACTGCTTGGTGAAGTGTCACATTGGTATGAAGAAGAAGGAATCATCTTTTAACTGGGAACTATGGAAAATGAATGCCTTACTACTAAAAGACGAGCCATTTGTAGAGGCAATACATGAGGCCGTTATGGAAGTATGCGATGAAAGTACTGAAACCATAGCAGAGAAATGGGAATGGTTCAAACAAAAGGTAAAAATGAAAGCAATAGAAAGGTCGAGCTGCTTAAAGTTTGAGAGGGAAATGAAAGAACGAGACTTACGAAAGATACTTAATCAGCTGATAGCGCTGGAGTGCGAAGAGCCAGGGGCGTATAAGCAAGATATGCGAACCATCAAAGAAAAAATCGAACAGTTGGACAAAGAACGCTATCAAGGTGCGATTGTGCGAGCAAGAGCAAACGCATTAGTAGCGGGAGAGACGCCCACCAAAAGGGCACTAGGACTTGAAAAAGCTCATGGTCGACGTAATCATGTCGATAAGATCTCGTGGAATGGCACGCTCGTCGACGATAATAAGAGCATAGGCCGAGCGTTTTTAGAGTATTACCAGTCACTGTTTGCATATCAAGAAGCCAATGTAGATGAGTTCAAAAGGATCTTTCTCGGTCGCATGCCGCGATTGAGTGACGACACGAAGGACCGATTAGAAGGGACTATAAGAGAACACGAAGTCGTAAAAGCAATAAATGATTTGAACAATGGCAAATCACCCGGACCTGACGGTCTGAGCGCGTGTTTTTATAAAGCCTTCAAGAAAGAACTGTCGCCCCTGCTAACAGACCTGTTTAACGCCGCGTATGTGAACAAAGCTTTGCCGCCTTCTTTTGGTAAAGAGCATACCATCTTGATACCTAAGAGTGACAAAGCGGAGAAACTTAGGCTCGTGACATCTTATAGGCCGATATCTTTAACCAATGTCGACTATAAGATTTTCATGAAGGTTTTGGCAGCCAGACTTCAAAGCGTCATCAAAGAAATCGTCGCAGACCACCAAACGTGTGGAATCAAGGGGAGGTCAATTTTTTCGAATATTCACACGATGCGGTGCGTGCTCGAGTGCTGTGACATCACTTACGATGGCGTCGCAGTGCTCCAGCTTGACCTAGAGAAAGCGTTTGACTGTGTGTCTCATGATATTTTGTTTGCCATTCTGGATCACGTTAATGTAGGTGCTATCATCACTGAGGGAGTGGAAATGGCGTATCAGAACTGCGCAACACGCTTAATTGTGAATAAATCATTCGGGGCCCCCATTAACGTCATGCGTTCTGTGCGTCAAGGCTTCCCCCTCAGTCCTCTTTTGTTTGCAGTTTACATTGAAACGATGTGTTTGGCGATAACTGTGAACGATCAAATACGCGGTTATAGCTTGGCAGCCACATAAGTCATGCTCCTAGCATATGCCGATGACATCGCCGTGTGTTGTACAAACAGAGAAAGCGTAACGGAAGCAATACGAGTGGTGAAACAGTTTTGTGATGTAACGGGCAGTAAAGTGAACTGGGGTAAGTCCCTCGGTTTGTGGCACGGAGAGTGGTCCTCGGCCCCGGACAACTTTGCGAATGTGAGCTGGGTGAAAACCCCTACCAAGTATCTCGGTGTTCCCTTGGATAGCTACAAACAGAGCGAGGAATACTGGACGAACCAAATAAAAGAAACAAGAGAAAAAGCAGACAGGTGGAAAGGCATCAACCTGTCCATTTTCGCAAGGGCAACTGTATGTAATTTGTTTTTCATTACGAAGTTGTGGTACGTCATGCAGACGTTGTTTTGTTCAAGAGTAAATGTGCAAAGATTGCACAGAGTGTTCGCCGTTTTTATCTGGGACTCTAACTGGGAAAGATGTAGCCGAACAAATCTGTTCAGGCGGGTGAAGGAAGGTGGCCTGGGCTTGGCGCATCTTTTTGTACGACAGCTTGTCAATAGATTTTTGTTTTTTCGAGATGTGCGTGATCCTTTTCTCCGTACGGTATTACAGCTCAGATTAAGAGCTGCGCTACCGGCACTCATTGTGAGTACAAATAGTATGCCAGGAACGATTCGCGGCTATCTTAAAGAAGTAGTCGACAGTGTGCGCTTTCTTTCTGTGCGTTTTTCGTTCGAGTATTTATCTGCTGTGAAAAGAAAGACATTATATAAAGATGTATGCGATATTATATTTCCAGTGCCATTGTACAGAGCGATATACAGTGTAGGACCAGGACAGGATGTCCTTAAACGGGTGAAAAGAATGGAGGTGCCTACGGGGACAAAAACATTCTTTTTTAGGCTACACACAGGAACACTGTCAGTGAAGACATTCATGGAAGAACGCGGCTTCCTTGTACCATGGGGCCCACACTGCTTGATTTGCAAGCAACCTGAAACTGTAGATCATGTGTTCTTGCATTGCTGGGAAGGGGTTTACTTCTGGGACGTCCTAAAACGGACAATCAAGAAGGAGTTTCCGTTGAATCCGCACGGGATCAGGTACCTAGCGATAAAGAATGAGGACGGGGTACCATACGATGTAATCATGCTCCATGGCCTCCACTGTTTATGGCGGGCACGGATGGCTGGGTACCATTGCGACCCAGACGCTAGGCCGGCTCGTATTTATTTTCGAGACAGTATGTCTCGGTTTATTGAAATAAAGAAAACACAAGAATGTGTACCCGATTGGCTGTCGAGGATAGAACCTCTGACAGCATTAAAATTTTAATTCGACAACGCCAGTCCATGGTGGACTGATGGCTTTCATGTTTTCCAATATGTTTTGTAGTTGTGCTTTTTTGAGATTTTGTTCTGTACATTGTCAAAGACCGGCAATAAAGAAAAAAAAGTGATGTGGAGTAGTGGTTAGCGTGTTTGGTTCTCACCCGTTGTTCCCGGGTTCGATTCCCAGTGTTCCCATGTTTGTGTGATGCGCGTTACCCTGCTTGTGTTGTGTGTTACCAATTTCCTATAATGTGGTTCTATGCAACGTCTGTGAAACAGCACGCAAAACCACTGTGGACGGCACCTGCCTTTAAATAAACTTTTTTTTCGTCAAAAATACCCAATGGACCGCTTAATTTTGAGCCGCTTAGTAAGCCGGATAGATTTGATGTGAAATACCGCATAAAAATTTGGGGTTATGCGTGACGTCCACCAAGCGGCCCTACTATGGGCCGTTTAAATAAAGGCGGCATAATCTAGAGCCACATAAAATAGGCCGCATACGCAGTAGGCCGCTTAGAGTGAGTCACTTATAAGCGTCGAAATTTTGATCTACTTTCCGCCCTATATGCGTTGTTTTAAGGTGGTATTTGCTAAGAGTGTACTATCCTTACTTTGTATAGCTGTCCACTAATTTGCTATCGCAATCGATGCTTCGCCTATCGGGCGAAACTGCGCCATTTTAACACGAAAGTGTTTTATTCCGGGGTCCACCAAGACTTCAGTGACGTATTTCCGTCACGGAAATACGTCAGCTTACAATGTACACGAACATAATACAAAGAAAGAAACCAGAAGAAAAAGTTCCACAAACATGCAAAATTTGGAAATCGAACCCACGACCTCTCGGTCCGCGACGATAGATCGCCGAGCGTTTAACCCATTGCGCCACAAACGCAATTGCAGAGAGCTACACAGACGCGCCTTATATATCTAACACTCCTCCGTGTACCCGCGCTCTTGCTCGGGGCGGTGCCGCCGCCTACGAGCAGAAAAGAGAAGTACTGCATTATGACACTAACGCGCACCGACAGTGAACGCTTCGGTGGTCTCAGCAGTGCGACTATAGTGCCTAGAATATACTTACTAGTGTGCCGACCGCCGGGCGTTTCTAATGGGAGACGCTGGCACCGCCGGTGATGCCTTCCGCCGGAGGCCACCAGACGGCGACACTGTTTGGGACCGTGCTAACCGAGCGGCGCATCGCGCGTCGCTTGCGCTTCGGATGCACTTTGGATGCGCGTTCGTAGGCGCAGTCGGTTGCGGCGCGTTGTAGCTTTCGAGCAAGTAGCATGTGGTGCCTCCGCATGTCATTGAAGACACGTTTAACTTTCGTGTTCTATACCGATTCCTATATAAGAGGGATCAACCACATTTTTTTTTTTGTATCTAGATAGGTCGAACTGTCTTTTGCGGCCGGTTGCTCCTTAATTGACAATTCAGCTTCCCCCTGCATTTTCGCATGACATTTTTTTTCTTGTGGCGGCTACCACGATTGAAGGCACCCGCCAGAAGTGAAGTAAATAAAGCGAAACGGCAGGCTCCGAATTGGAAAGCTCATGTTAGTGTTAGCGTTAGCAGCGTGACAAAACGCTGTAGCATCAAGAATCGGCGTCATAGGTTGTCATTTTGTTGCGGTCAGCCTAGTTTTCAGCAAGTTACTAGTCATTGCATGCTGCACCATTTGCAAACACGTCGCCTGCAGGTGTGCGCAGTTTTCCAAGTAAATTAGTATAACCTTAAAGCAAATACTACACGCCAAGTATGACTTCTACTTTACATTTTGTTAACACATCGCAAAAATTTCGTTATCATAATAAACATAATATTGCCGAAATATGCCGGGCTCAGTAGAGGCTTGCGCTTTTCGCAGGCCGCCAGCGGGCGGAACCGGTGGATCCGACGAGGCAGCGCCGGCGAACAGCGTCCTAGCAGAGGCGTTGACGCACCTCTCGCTGCCTTGGACCTGCGTGTCCGAAAAGAATGGATACAACAGGCGCTTCAGGCGGAATGCTTCCGCATCCGGTACTCCGGACCGCGTCAAGTCGACAACCGTGGCCAGACTCGAACGCTTCCTAACGAGGCGAGCATTCAAGGTCCGTCTTGTAGTCGCCACAATGGGTCTGTGGACTGTTATCGGTGAGGCATGGACCACGGCTGATACGCGCTCCAGTCAAAGAACCAGATGTTGGTCGTGAGGTAACGCCTATAAAAGGGAGTGGGACTTCTGTCTGTCCGGTTGTATTTTACAGCGACGTCATTTGATTGGCGAAATTCACCAGCCATGATTATTGAAGTATGGCCTCGGACATCTTAGAGCAGACCTCACGATGAAGATCTGGTTCTTCGACTGGAGCGCGTCCCAGCCGCGGTCCATTCCTCACCGATAACAGTCCGCACACCCATTGTGGCGACTACATCACATACCACGAATGTTCACGTCGTTACGAAGGGATCGAGTCTGGCCATTGTTGTCGACTAGGCACGGCCCACAGTACCGGATGCTGAAGCATGCCGCCTGCAGCACCCTGCTGATTGAAGAATGGCCTCGAACATCTTAGAGCACAGTTTATGGTTCACGACGCTAACAGGAAAATGGGGAAAACACTTATAGGCCGAGCACGGGGCAAGAAATACGCGCACAGAAGGGACACGCAAACACAATTTCTTTACGTGCCCCTTCGCGTCTTTCACGTGCTGCTCGGCCTATGCTAATGTTCTTTTTTGTAGCCCTCTAAATAACTTGTCTTTGTTTCCAAGTTCATTGCGCCAAAGTGATTATATGTTTTGACAGATATGAAATACAAAAGGACGTCCCACAGTCAAGAACTATTTTGAAACCTCCACACGTTTCGCAGGTTACACGAAAGAAGCGCGAGAGAGGAGGCCAGCTGCCGCTTCACGTGTTTCTCATCGTTCACACGCACCAACGCGCCATGCATTTCGGAAGCCACGCGCAGGCTTCACAGTGCTGGTGCCAGATGGCGCCGAATGTCCGTAAAGAAGCGCGAAATATTGATTCAGTGCTAAACGCATTACCGTCGACAATCTCCGTGAGATGGATTCCACCACCTATTACTTTTGTAAATCAACTGAAATATTCTGGCTAAATGCGAGCGAATCAGCTTGTCGCCGCAATAGAGTTTCCAACATAAGTACTTCTGAGAACTTAGGCACTATGCGTCGTAGGAAGCAGCAATAATGGTGTTTCAGCGAGCATGAGTATGAAGGATAGTGAATAGATCTGTTAGAACTGTGTCCTTCAGGCTTCCAACGAATTTGTGATTTTAAAAATTGGTCATTTTAGACAAAATATTGCGTGAGAGGTGCAGCCGTTTTCGGTGATGAGGTTGCACTGACTCTCGTTGCGTTCAGCGACTAAAAAGATAGCATTGCTCCAAATTTTAAGCCTATAAATGCGGACAAAGTACTAAATATAGCCACAAGAACGCTTGAAGCCACACGCACAAAAATCAGACAAATTTATGTGCTAAGCATTATTCCCATGCTATGGAACTATCCCAGCACGCGAGCTCTCACTATAAAAAAAATACTCGATCGTATCGATTACGTCTCAAAATGCAGGATCTGCTTCAGGACGTTGAAACGTACATGAGGATAGATTGGATTGAAGCTGCTGGCCAGCTTTTTGAAGTTTTATGAAACATCGGTCCAACACACAAATAAACACGGACGAGCGGAGAAAGACCACAAGAACGCTGGTCTGGTATGTCACGCAGATGGGGAAGCACGGCGCCAACAGGGCATAAACACGAGGAAGGACAAGGCGACGGTCGAGAGCAAGCGTGAGTTCTCTTGCACTACATGTGGTCACTGCTAAAAGGGTGACAAGGGTTGTGGAAGTGTTTGCACACATAAAATGAGGGGAGACAGGGCACAATGGACTATTGTTCATCATTGTTCTGCTATTCTTCATTGTCCGAAGCTCCAAGGAGATCTTACGCTTTCTACAAGAAGGCCAGCCTACCGACACGAGAGGCTTCTCTGTAGACGTTGAGGAGCTATTTTATTCTATATCCTACGACGAACTCTACTGTGCTGTGAAGGAGTGCATTGAACAAAACGGTGAAGTCGCGTTTCAGAACGAGGCAGGTGTGAGTACCGAACACGCAGAGATTTTGCACTTCTACTTGAACTCCACTGCTATACGCCATAGCGGCAAATATGTTCAAAAGAAGGGAATAGCTAAAGGGTCGTTGTAGCCCTGGCTCAGTGACATTTACCTTGCCTCTGTTGGCCGCTGGCTTGATGCATCTGTTTCTTAACTAGGTGTGTGACGTGCACTTAGGTACGTATGTGATTACTTAGTGTTCGTTCATGCGTCTAGCAATAACAATTTTGAGTATAATGTTTCGGTGATAATTTAACAATTCTCCCGAAATTCTGGTGGCAACAATTCTACCGAAATTTTACGCCCGGTCATATGTGTTGGATGTACAATCCCAGATACAGGAAGGCTGCGTTACCGTAGGAAAACGCACATTCTAAGATTAGAAAAAGGGCAATTGCGATGGTTGCGATAGTGGCAATTGGTTGTCGCTCGGCACTTGACAAACCATGCCAACAGAGGGCTAATAAAAGCCTTGTACACCAGGTCGAGCGTCTGAGCAGTGCTGGCTACCAAAGACATCTAATTTGAAGTTCCTGTGAGCGTGTTGTGCAGAACTTGCGTGTGAATGGACAGAAAAAGCTGCTTAGGGCTGAAAAAAAGCGACTTCTTGTAATGCCCTACATCCACCGTGTGCCACACAATGTGAAGAAAGTTGTCAATCGATTTTGGATAAGAACGGTTGTTACAGTTCCATGCAAGTTGGCTAAAGTGTGCCCAGTAATGCATAAAGTAAGACGCATTGTGTGTAACAAACGTCAAGCGAAACGCTTCACAGAGTATGCTTCTGGTGCTGTTTACTATATACCCTTGCCCTGCGGAAGAGTATGCATAGGGCAGACGGGGCGCTGTTTTAATGAAAAGGTCCGAGGGCATAGCTTTACTGTACGCAATAAAACTAGTGGCCACCTTGATATCCATTCTAGGCGTTGTCGGTGCACGTAGAATTGGGGAAGCACAGCCTTCCTGTTCAGATCAAAGGACAAACTGCAAAGGGAGGTCATAGAAGCTTATTTTATTGCTAAGGATACTGGCAATTGCGTAAGCCGGCCTTCCGTGAATTTACTTACGAAGGAGCTACATTTTTAGATGGCGTTGTTAAATTGACACACAGTGTACCGTTGTATCGTAGCATCATGTTTTTTGAACTCATGCGATGGATTCATGTAAGTATCAGCGCACACTAGTGACGCGATTCACTTGGCATACGAGCTTACAATGGAGGTGTGTCTCTAATAGGGATAACATGCAACTGCTTTAAGTCTTTATCAGGGTTATGTGGCACGAGTTGACCTGATGTGTATTCATATAGGTTCGCTTTCATGTGAAACATAGTTGGAAGTTGGCGCTCGTCCTGTGTACATACCTTCCTTCGTCCGTGTTTTTGCGCGCTGCCCTGTTATACGTTCAGGAATGGACCAACTAGCCCAAACAAGAACTTTACTGCACTTGTCGCTGGCAGATGGCAATGTTGCTTGATTTGAAGCCTATCTGCACATAATGCACATAAACAGAATAAAACATTGTGCGTGGAATGACTGTGTGCAGGTAATTCCTTTAGCAATAAATAGTGTGCCCTTGCAGCACGCCAGTCCCTTGAAAAGCTTAGACAAAGCTCTGCCAGCCCTTACGCGAAATGTGTGGTTAGACAGATAACTTTTGGTTCTGTTTAACATGTTGCCACGGACACCCATCGCGGAAAGTTCACGGAGAATTTCGAAGCGCCATGTCGTATTGTAAGCTTTCTCTAGGTCTATAAATACTTGGAGACAGAACTGCTCCCGTATAAAAGCATCGCTAATGTAGGGCTTAATGCGAACAAGGTGGTCTATTGTGGACACACCTTCCCTGAAACTACAATGAAGGGAGTTTATAATTTTTTGCTTTCCAGAACACAGATCAAGCACCGGTTTACCATGTTTTATAATGAATTGCAAACAGAGCTTGTCAATGCTATTGGCCTATACCTACTGGCTAATGCTGGGTCCTTGTCTTGTTTAGGTATTGTGATGATAATTTCCTTCCAAGCGGATGGATTATAGCCAGCAGCCCAAATGCATTGGAAAGACGAGTCTTTTATTGAAGAGTTTCATGGTGTAGGTGATTAATCATTTAATGATGATGATGATGATGATTTATTGGCATCTCCTTTGAAACGGGGCGGTGACAAATAGTCACCTAGCCTGATTTATTTATTCAGATATTATGTACAATGTCTTTCATTCTAACGTTTTTGTATGCATATCCATAATGTTTGCTTTCTCGAAACTTCTCTATCTACTTTGTATCCCTGCCTGTGCCTGTAGCGGATCCAGTTGGATAAATTTCTACCCTGTTATTCTCTCACCAATTTCGTCCGAGGTCTCACGACCGAACACCGTAGGTGTCACAACGTATGTTGCACCGTGTTCTCTAAATATTTGTGTTTACGTTGAACAGCTTAGCTAAAGTTAGCTGGGACACCCTGTCTATATTTTCGCTCGTGAAAGAAAACCGTTTGGCACATCCTCTGCTACAGTGGTAGCAAAATCATCGTAGAAGTTTCTGCGCTTGCGGGTCGCGCTTATGATTAGATTGCTTATATATTGGCTTCCCGTCTTATTCGGAGCAAACTGTTGGCAGTATGAGCTCCGTCCTGTATCCCTTCTCGCCCTTCTTATATTTTGCATAGTACGTTACTTGTTCGGTAGCGCTGCATTAGCCGCGTGTGCAATGTTTCCGTGATTCCTTTTTATGCTATCAGCTACTGGCAGAAATACCGTACACCACGAATCCGCCACTGCAGCATTCGCTTGCTGGTAATTCTTCGCTTACCTGATGCACGGCTGCAAGAGGGCATTCCCGACGAACGTCTCGCAGACAGGCTCGTGCTGCAGGCAGTTTTCCAAACACGGTTTCCAATTGCCGAACAGGTTGGAGTCTTGGTTGCAGAGCTCGCTGCTGTTGGCGGAATGCAGGCGCTCTGTTTCATGTCGTAATGAAACAGGATCACTGGTTGCGTGCAGTACGTGTAATAGTGGTGAACGCAATCTTGCCACACCTGCGTACAATTCGGGAACGGATAAGTTATTGTTCAGCGTTGAAATATGGTTATTACTGCATCATATATAAGGGTACACAGCGAAAATGCGTTTTTATCTTTTTCTAGGTTTTGTGAAATATTCCATCGGTAACAATATTTCATGAGAGACACGAAGTCGGTCCAAAGCGGCAACCCGGAAGCTGAAATTTACGCAAGTGTAAGCTCCAGTGCCACGGCCAGGGATATCACAGGCGCTTCTGCTTTACTATCAATGTACCGAGTGTTTTATTTTAACGTTAACAGAATGTCTTAAAGTCACCTGGGGCAAATAGGGCACCTGGGCAAATTATTTTTCTAATTTTACTGTCTCAGTAGAGCAGGGACTGTGCGACCATCATCTTGTTAGTGTTTCCTTGTCGCTTAACTCTCACAGTAAGCAATCAAAATCATTCTCCTTAGTTAAGGATTATTCACGTGCTGATGATGCAAGCATTCTAGAATACATGGATAGTTGCCTGTTTGATTTCAATGACAGTGATGTCGATGTTCTTTGGTGTCAATTTAGAGATATGTGCCTTCGTTGTTTAGATTCATTTGTACCGTATAAACGAAAAAGAATTCATAAGCAGACGCCCTGGATGACGCGTAACCTCATTAAACTGAAACGCAAGCTTAAGCGATTAAAAAGGCGACATGCGCAGTCACCTTGAGTGATTGCACTGCGCGAGCAGTTAGGCGGAGGCTCTACGAGCATCTAAAGATAATTATTTTTGAGCGTTATTGCCAAACTTCATAAAACATGACCCAACAAAGTTCTGGACTTTCATAGGTGAGCAAAAGAAACCTGTCACAGAGCTTAATTTTCATGATCACGATGATTTCAGACTCAAGAAAAATTGCGCAACATTTTAACACATATTTTCATAGTGTGTTCTCACAAGCAACATGTGCCAATCCACGACTTCTGCTACAACATATGACGTATCATTTATTTCCTATCCAGGTGTATTATCGCTTTTGTTAAATCTGAATGTCATAAAGTCTTCTGGTTGTGATAATATTCCTAACAATTTTTCTCAAGCGATATGCTGAAACTGTCGCGAAATTTCTTGTTATATTATTCAGTACGTCGCTGGCAACTGGCAAATTATCTGATGACTGGAAGACCGCCCGAATCGTTCCTGTATTTAAGAAAGGAGACCATCTTCTGGTACAAAATTATCATCCTATTTCCATAATATCGTCCTGTTGTAAAATAATTGAACATATTATCGCTAAACAAATTAATCAGTTTCTCGAGAAAAATTCAACTTGAACGCCTCATCCAACATCGTTTCAGAAAAGGATGCTCAACAGTAAGCCAGCTAATTACGGTGATTCACTCACTAGCCTCTGCTCTTGACACTAAGGGACAAGTAGACATGATTCTTCTAGATTTTAGCAAAACGTTCGACCGTGTACCTCATAATTTACTCCTAACAAAATTAAGAAATACAATGCTTCCACCTATCTTTATACATTGGATTACCGGGCACTTGAGAAATCGTAAACAGTATGTTGTGATCGATGGGCAACAGTCGGACTGTCTACCGGTGACATCGGGAGTACCGCAAGGTAGTGTACTCGGACCGTTACTTTTCCTTTTGTACATTAATTATCTTGTAAATGCCGTTGACTCCAGCATTAATATTCAATTCAATTCAATTCTATTTATTTACCAGAAAGTATTCTGGCTGGATTCCTGGGCTAAAAGCTGCAAGAGTACAGCTTGACGGGGCCCAGGAGACCATACATACATGGCAACAAGTGACAGGTAAACAGATAACAGATGTTTAAAAGCACAATACACAAAAGTTAACAAGTCATTTACGCAGATAGTAGACATGATTATACATTGAGAACCTGTACTCTTACTGGTAGACTATTTGCTGACGATTGTGTTTTGTACAGAGATATAACTTCCCATAACGATCAACTTCAATTTAACAACTTAAAGAACATTTCAGATTAGTGCAACATGTGGGGAATGCTCCTTAACGGAAAAAAGTGTAATCTTACGAATTACACGCCGAAAGAACCCACTAACGCACACTTATAAACTAGGTTCATCAGTCTTACAAGAGGTTACTAACTACAAATACTTGGGAGTCATCATTACTAACAATTTGTCATGGAACATTCATATTCACAACGTATGTGCATCAGCCTTTCGTAAACTATGTCTACTCCGACACAAATTAAGAAACGCCCCGGATAGTGTAAAACTTTTGTGCTACATATCCTTTATTCGGCCCATACTTGAGTATGCATGTGTCGTCTGGGATCCCTATACTGAAGCTAACATTAACAAGCTCGAAAGAATACAGAGAAAAGCAGTTCGATTTATTTTTTCCAAATTTTCGCAGTTTGATTCTCCCACGGAACTTGTGCTGACAAATGATATACAGTTACTAGCCTTACGAAGAAAAAAATTGCGCCTTGACTTTCTCTCGGCACTTATTAGCGATAAATTAATTATTGAGCCTTCAATATATATTAAACCTTTAACAACTAGACACACCCGGCACCACCAATCCCACACTTTAAACCCATATTTTGCATGAACTGACGTGTTTAAATATTCCTTTTTTCCACGAACTATTAATGACTGGAACTTGATGCCGTCCCCAATTGTATCTACTAATGATTGACATGTGCTCTTTTTCTTTTTCTTGTGTTTATTCAAATGCTTATGTACACACCCTGCTTGGACCTGTGCAAGGTCTGCAGTATTGTATAAATAACATAAATAAATAAATAGTACAAATGTGCTTATTGAGCCGGATTACTCATAGGCAAACATTAGTTACACTTGTAATCGAAAGGTATAATTGACTAACGAAATTTTACTAATGCAGTTTTAAACTAATTACTTATGGCACACATTTCAACATACGAAATGAAGCCAGGGAGTTCACAAGGCACATACATTTGGAAATAATTTTGAAGCTGGGACCCGCTTTGAGATACGAGCTGTCAAAGCGGCGTCAGAAATTATCTGTGGTTCCAATTAGTTTTCAACAGAACACCTTTTTATGTATTCTAGCTCGAAAATTCCTGGAACGCCCACGCATTTCCTCGCCAGCTTTCGGAGCACATATCTCAAAACCGGTGTCAGCCTCTTAACTTGTTCCAAGTGGATATCGCGTTAAATGTGACCGGCTACAATTGTTAAAGTGAAATATGTGCCGTAAAAAAACTTTGAAAGTTTCGAAGTGAAAATTCGTTTATTTTTCAGATAGTAATTTTGATGTTTTGGGGAAATAATGCTCGCCTCTGCAAGTAATCTATTTTAACAAGAGCAATTCAGCTGCATGCAAGGCCTGATTTTACAAATTATGTTAACGATAAAAACACCTCGCAATTTTGTAAACGATAATATTAGTACGTTGACGAACGTACTTCGAACATATTTACGTTTTGTTTGTTCACTACAATCGACTTCATAGAAAATGCGACTAGTGGTTTAAGAGTGTCTGGCTTTCAGGTTAACAAAAGCGGCGATGCAATGATATCTTGTGCTGGGCCGCACGGAAGGGCACGGAAGAGCACGGAAGGACCCTAACCTGGTAATTGCGCCGGTGCCTACAGTCACTGTCAACACTTTCAAAGCCACTCGGCGAGTAAACAAACCATTACATCACCCTTATGCGGATACATGCAATATTGCTCTGAATTTATTGATTTTAACAACGTATCCTGCCATGTCAGAAAGCTTTGGGGTCACTGATTGCCGCGAAATTGAAGGGATGACCACAAGTCTACTTACAAGCGCAATCTATCTCACACGACTGGAAAGTGCGCTTTTTATTTCCTATGTGCAAACAAACGATCCCATACAGGTGCTACTCTTATCAAATTTACTGCATATAAGTAAATGCACATTTTTATACACCTTTGTACTTGCACATCCTGTGGTGTCAAGCTTTGAAAGTTCCCGTGCAGTATTTTCCTGCAACGTTTCGTGCAGACTAGCTGGCAAGAATATAAAGAATATAAAGGACACATAAAAAGCAATGCACTCCATCAACCCGTTTATTAGTAGACCTATTTTTTCAATTAAGTGTTGAGTAAATGATAATAAAGACTGATAATTTCTATTCGCATTCCTTTCAATGCATGCCGGCGTCAAGTAGTCACCTAGCCTGCCTTGAGCTAATTAGGTTTTATTACATTTGTTGCAGTGTAGCAATTTTCCTAGCTGTCTTAGTTAGCTACCGTCTTTCAGATAATCAGGTTTTATTACTCGTATTGCGGTGTAGCAATTTGCCTACCTATCCTTGATCAACTCTCCCGAATAAAACAGCTATCGCTTATATTCGACACTCACGTAAGCCTGTAACAACCGTGGTTGTACCAATCTCTTCGCTGCTTCGTTTTCAATCAGTACTCCAGACTAGAGCACTGCACGGGCTCGGGCTTACCCTAAAGCCCGGGCCCAGCCCGGCCCGTGGGCCTGGCCGGGCCGGGTAGAGCAGTTTTTTCACGGGCTCGGGCCGAGCTCGGGCACGGCGTGTGCTTTTTGACCCGGGCCCGGGTCGGGCTCGGGCTTTCTGGTGGTGTGCATGTAACGTGCAGCGAGTTATTCTCGGGCGTCTGAACTCTGTAAAACAGGTATTTTTTGGTCTCGGGCCGGGTTCGGGCCAGTTTCGAGCCGGGCTCGGGCTGGGCTCGGGCCTAAGGTAAACGGGTGGCGGGCCGGGCCGGGCGGGTAACGTAGATTATTTCCGTGCCCGGGCCGGGCCCGGGTCTCGCCATTAAAGTTTTGATCGGGCTCGGGCGGGCCGCCCAAGGTAAAAACGGGCCCGGGCCGGGCTCGGGCTGAAAAAATTGGCCCGTGCATTGCTCTACTCCAGACGTCTCTTATCTTCATCGGTCCGTTCTGAATCTCAGTGCTTCTGGAAGGTGAAACTTCCCTATGCAGTTCTGGCTTGTTGCATATTCAGTGAATATCAAAATCACGATGACGACGATGAGTGATGATTTATTACAATCGTCCCCTTTGAAATGGGGCAGTGACTAATCGTCGCCTAGTCTGATGGAGTTAATCAGGTATGCTATGCATACTTTTCATTCTAGCATTTTCGTATAGGTCTTAATCTTTTTTTCTTCCTCAAAACTTCTTTATCTTCCTTGTACCGCTACCAATGCCTGTAACGAATGCGGTCATATCGATTTCTTCCGTGCTTTTTTTCCACCAATACTTTAAAACGGTTCATGCGTATTTCTTGCTTATCACGGCTGCTCACCGGATGCTGCTTACATTGAAGTTAAATCCAAGCGCTTCTGGAAGGTATACGTTGCCTACGGGTCTCACAGGATCAATAACTTCGCATTCCATTAAAATGTGCTGATTGGTCTTCGGATCGTTACTGCTGCAGATGCGCGCCTCATCTCGTTGCGATTATTTGCTGCGGTATGTTTTGGCTCAAGGCAACTAGCTCGAGCCTCAAATAGCAAGGTTTTGTTTAGTGTTATCTTACACTTAGCTTAGTGTTATCAGCTTAGTGTTATCGTACCGGATGTATCGTTTGAATTTTCTTTCTTGTTACTCTTGTAAATCTCCATAAGCTTTTGTTTCCATTCTTTGCATATAGTTTACTGTCTCTGTATCTCTCACTTTCATTTTGATGACTGCTGCTTGTTTGTTTAAACTTTCAATTACCCTGTACTTGGTCGCCAACTTTCTTGACCTCTTCCTCCATTATGTGTCCACGCTCTTGAGGCATAGGTATTTGTGCACTTTAAGCGACCATTTATTTTCATCCATGATCCTCATTCTTTCATCAGAACTAATTTTGCTCTGCGCTGCTCTGATTTAGACGTCCAACATATGTCACCCTGGGCTGCTATAATCTAAAGCTATTCCAAACTTTTTTATTCCAATTCTGCAATCAGCCCACCACGATCAGTCAAAACATTTTCAGGTCACTCCCAACTTCGCCTGTCTTTCACGCGACCTCACGAAAACCGCGATAGCTCCCGATCTTTTCTTTCTGGGGTTTTACATGCCAAAACCAGTTCTGATTATGAGGCACGCCGTAGTGGAGGGCTCCGGATTAATTTTGACCACCTGGGGTTTTTTTAACGTGCACTACAACGCAAGCACACGGGCGTTTTTACATTTCGCCTCCATCAAAATGCGGCCGCCGTGGCCGGGATTCGATCCCGCGATCTCGTGCTCAGCAGCGCAACGCCTTAGCTGACTGAGCCACCCCGGTGGGTAGCTCCCCATCTGATATAATGTGTACACACTGATTATGCATGATTAAACCGCACAAAATAAAAATAATTATTCCTGAGTTGACGCATTTTCACCATTCGCCCTGTGCTATTGGTCCAATGTTTTCGGGGTGCGCCCACTTCGCCTGTCTGTCACGCGACCTCACAAAACCGCGAAAACTCACCGCGTCAAAGTGACGCGCACGCGAAAAAAAAAAACGCATTAATATGCCGAACATAACTGAAAATGTTTCTGAATCGCCAGAGACTGCCCCGTTTCGAAGGGAATAGAAGATGGCTGCCCGCCGATCGCTCATGCCCTCGCTACTCGCACCTGCCAGTGAACATGTATTTATTTGTGCATGATAAACCTTTTTGCGTGGCAGTAAAACGGTATCGAGCCCTTTCGCCACGTATACGACATCGCTCTACCAACTCTTCCTTGCTGAGGATCCGTTTTAGCGCCATTCTTATCCTTCCATTGCACGCCGCCGCGATTTTCGACCAGCCACCGCAAGCTAAGTAAGGCGGCACAACCCTCTTCATGCGGTTATCTACTTTCACTGCGCTGGCTCGGCCCCATCAAAACCCACCCCACTAGAGCGTGCTCCTCGCCTCTTGTCAGCCATTTAGATAACAAACACCTCTCATTGCAGGCAATGTTAATTCGTTATGAAAGCGAACAAAGGTGACCTTCTATAAACGAGGAGAGTATTTGATTGGGTTGTTCAGACAACGCTGCGGATCACCGCCCGTTGCTTGCGTCGGTGGTTACGTAAGGTTGACGCCAGGAGATTGGAATAAAAACAGTTTGGGAATAGGTTTACGTTATAGCGCCCCTGAAATGCCTCATTTGTGATTTCGAAGTGGGCTCCCCCAGCCAACGAGCCTACCACCTTTGATGAACTCGAATTTTAAGCACAGAACGACATTTACCAACGTTAGCACTGGCACCATTATTCCTTTTTATATTGGACGCACCACTTAATATTTAATGCATGCCTAACGGGCTCCATGATTCATTAATGCCCCATTTCGCGACCCTTTTATTTTGAGATTATCTTGGTCTGTACTTGAGTAGGTATTTCCCTCATTTATGCTTATGCCCAGGTATTTATACATTTTCATAGTAGGTATGACATTCTGTAGAATTTATATCACGTAATTACTCGTTTCTCCAATAACAATCATATTTCCCGATTTATCTATGCGAAACTTAAGGACTAATTTGTCGCAGCGTTACCACATATATTCGCAATTGTCTGAAAATCTCTTGCATTGTCCGCTAGTAGCACTATGTCGTCCGCCAACCTCAACATAATTACCTTCTGTTGCACCATTTGCCCATTACGAACGTAAGATAAATCAAAACCTAATTTACAGCTTTCCACGCCCCTTTGTCTGTAACATGAGCGTAATTAAAAAGTAAAAGGCGCTGACCTGCGGATGACTCGAGCATTCCAACCGCCATCGCTACGCGAGCTCACAGGTACGCGCGGTTGTGCAGCACTCAGCGAGTTTAAGCAAAATGTGTTATATCAATCGTTGATTTATTCTGTGCTGCTTATGTAAAAATTCAGAAATGCAATACAAAAGTAAAGTGCTCAATTAGGTATTTATAAACTATTAGTGACGTCGAGGAGGCGATAGAGAACATAAAAAACAATTGTGTTATAAGAATAATCCGAAGAAAACCGCCCGAGCATGGTGGCAGTATTGATGCAACACATAATTTTGACTCCCTTTTTGCTGTTCTCAGAAGTGTTCTAATACACAGCTGATGGTGTGCGTCTCTCAGATGCGACATGACCAAGGTCCACTTCATCTACCCACACTCTAATTAAAAGACTTTCGATTCATATAAAACAACAGCATCGTTTATTCCAAATAGGGCTTTCCATCTCATTGTACACCTGTCTGCTAAACAGGAACACGAATACGAACACGTTCATAACCATTATTCTTAGAGTATTGACCTAAATATTGAGTTTGCGTGAGCTAACTCAGAAATCAGTTAGCACATACGGCGTTGCTCGTTATTGGTCTAACAGAGTGGTTTAATCTTTGTGATAAACAGAGTTGAATTGTCGATGCATCACATAATCAAAGCCTCTTTACACATCCAAAGCGCAGGGCCAGTTTTAATGGGTGGCTGACGTAATATCGTCGACCTAACCTTTTTTTTAGGCACATAGACTTTTAAAATCTAGAAAAATTACTGCCACACTTCAGAGCCACTAAATAATTTAATGTAATGATGTTGCTATAGCCAGCATCGGTTTCGTTTCATGGAAGGTTGCTGTGTCGGGATGTAATGATACAGATGCTGATCACGTGGCTGCAGTATATTCTTCATAACACTGGTGCGGCTGCCGTGGCACTCCTGATACTCCAGGATATCTTGCCCTTCTGTTACTCGTGCCGGATCGTTCGGTCGCCTGTTTTCCAGGTACTATCACGCTGAATATTAAATGCAACACGCGAGCCGTGGCTGCAGCGACACTCTCGTGTGAGAAGTGGAGAGGGTGTCGCCATTTCAGCAATGCGCATACCACCTGCTTTCCGGCGCCTGCTTTCTTCGCAGAGCGATGATAATGCACTGGCCCAACAATGGCGTACTTACTGTTTCGCGGAAAGTACGTCACCGCAAAACGTGGATTAACACTGAACAGTACACATATAACAAGTCGGCGTATACGTATGGCCATCGGTACTGTTGCTACAAAGCGCCGGTCACCGGCACTGCTTTCTGTTACTTAACGCCATGGAACAACGAACGTTATCTAAATATCCTCTGCATCCAATGCCAGAAAATCGCAAATCTATTTGTGATTGATTTTGTTGTTTCTATAGCACTTAGCGGCCACTACGTTTGTAGCACCCTTGTGTGGATCAGAAATCAAAAAGGGACAATTTCTTTTTCTTTTGTCTGGTGCAACACTGCTCCAACATAAAGTGGCAAAACGCAAGCGATTGCGCTTGAGCGCTTTGCAGGCACACTGTATGATTGCATGAGTTGGAATTATTTGCGTTTGTGATGTCTTTTTTAAATTTTGTCAAGCGAGGAATCAGCAAGTTTATTCCAAGTTAAGGCATCTGCTACGGGAGAACGCTGTGTTTTTCCATGTCTTTAGTATAGGTTATATAATCTAAAGCGCATTAGAACACATTTCGCATACTCTACTGCACGCGTCTTTGTCGCCGTCCTTTGTTCTGGTACAAGATTAGCACAAATAATAGGAGTCTTCGAACACAAAGCAAAGGTGATGTAAACACGAAGACGGTTACCCTTAATAATGAGCGTGGCAAGTGTTTTGGTCATCTTAAATGTCCGGCCTCTATCGAATGCATACCGGTTCCTTCGCGCCTTCACCATACATGAGGTTCAGCAATGTGGTGCGGTTACCGTGGCACACCTGGTACTCCAGACTTCTGAATGACGAGAAGGAGAGCTTTATGCATTCCCCAGGGCGTTGGAAGTGATGGCATAGCACGGCAACTCCTTTGAATAGCTTGTAGGCAGACATAGGGCAGAGAAGCTGGACAAGTGCGCATCGATTAAAAGCTACAGGCTACCAAATATTCTCGGCCAGTGCGCTGAGCGTCAGAGGTCACGTGTTGGGCCGAATTTTAGAGGGGTAAAAGCGAAAGGTATGGCTTCAAGGAGAGTTGGCTTGCATAGGCTGGCTGCACGACATAACGCCCACTCATAGTTTTTATTCTCTTCCTCCGAACCCAACACCAAGCTCGCCTATAGGCAAAACAAATTACTTACGTATTGCTCGGTCCCGGACGACTCGAACGGGATCCAGCTGCGCGCCGCGTAGCTCTGGGCGATGGATCTTGCCGCCAAATTCAGGAGCCTGTCGCGAGCGTCGTCGCCCGACGGTGCCGTAGGCATGGCGCACGGCTGCTGGTCGTCAGCGTGCGCGTCTTCGATCAACACTCCTTCGTACGGCACATGCGGAGGGGTGTTGTAGAGCGGCTCCGCTTGAGGTCGTCCAGGTGACCGCTGCTGTTCCGGTGGGAGGAGGTCGTGAGGCGCCAGGGGACCGCCAGGAGCGCCGACCATTGCTAGCACCGCCGCAGTTACGAGGCCTGCGAACAGGACGCCGATGATAGAACAGTGCCGCGTGTTAGCCTTGCGGCCCGGGTTGCCTCGAGTAGGTGCACCGCCGGCTTCCAGCTGCGAGTGTGTACAGTTACCAACACTCGTGTGAAAGAAGTACGGACTGCTTCGATGACGACAGTCTAATAAAGATACGGCATTCGCGAAGCAATATTACCTTCTGTTGTACTGGATTGAGGACAAAAGCGCGGAAAGGCATGTAATTTGGCTAAGAATCTCGAGTTAGCTTTTACTGGTATTATCAACCTTATGCCGCTAATGTCAATCAGAAGTTTGTAGACAATGACAAGCGCCTACAATTTACCGTTTACAACCAATCAAAAGCGTTTATTTAATGTATACTGGGAGGAAGACTTCTGATGCATGTTACACGGGTTATATAGTTCGTATACAGGGCACGCAGACACACTTTAAAAATACGCTACATGGAAAAAGCCGCGGAATAAAGCAATATAAAGAAAAACTTGCGGTGCCGCTTGCTGAAAAAAAAAGCAGCCCTGAATGTGCAGCCATGTGAACCCACTGCCGACCAGCGCCAATGATTGTGCGCATTACTTCTCCTGGTGCCAAGCAGAAACGAAACGCGGTTCTCCAGCTGAGATCGGCTCATGTACATAAACCTCAGGATATCACATGAAGTTTCCTACCTAAGTACATAGGAGCGGATAAATCGTTTTTAATGAATAACCACAACACTGAATTTACTAAAGTTAGTTGGATTTAAACTAAAAAATGTAAATATCTAGCCACTGTAGCAGGCCGAGTTTTTATTTATACCTTCAATGTTTTGATAGAATTGCGAAACTCAAGTACGAAGTTTTCAGCCGATCAACTCAGCAGTATGAATCGACATCACAATTCTGGAAACTTAAAACCTGCCACTTGATACTAAATTGTTTAAATTCAACAAAAGCTTGTTGCCATTACAAAAGTAATTTACTTTTTCAGCCACAGAGATTGTAATTTACAATTCTGAACTGTCATTATCAGTGCTGATTTGGGGCACCACGTCATTGCTCATTTAAAACTGCAAGGACTACAAAAATAAGCGGTAGCTAGTTGAGAGCTATTTTGCTACACCACAATAATTGTCAGCTAATCTAATAATAAACGCCCTACGATCGAAGTTACACTATTATAGTACTGGGGTACGTGCTATGCAGGATGCGCCGAGTTTCTCGTTCGCCCGAGTTTTACCAGAGTTTGCTCAATGGCAGTCAGTGAACGGAGATAGCAAGGAATGTGCAATAACAGCAGGCAAAAAGAAATGTCGAGATAAAGACGCGTATGACAACATGAGCGCACCCTGCGCAGCACAGTGCTTCCGCGCTTCAAGCACAGAGGACTGCGCAACAAAACGCGCCAGCGCCGCGTATTGTTATCAACGTATTATCGCAATTTAGCAATACCGTCCCTGTCCCGCTGTCTATCTGTACACTTGCCGTGAGCCGCTTGCCACGCCTTTCTCGGGCGCGTCAAGGGCGTGCCTCCTCTTTCGAGCATTCTCATTCTATCCTCCGTCGAATGCGAACTGGGCACATGCGGTGCATTCTTGCACCTACACTTTCCCTCAATCGAATACATTGACATACAACAAATAAAATAACAAACATTTTATTTCTTAAAGTATCGGTTTTTCGTTTTGAATGCTATAAATTTGTGATGGCAAACGGACATCGAGTGAAGTATTAAATTTTACACTTTTTGGCCGCGAGTGGCGACAGCGAGGCGACAGCTTACAAGCGGATACATTCTAGAGGGTCGCACGCACGAGGGAGTTCATACGGTGAGCAGTCGCCAGGGGCGCTGCAGTGATTTTCTCAATAAAAACAATGTGATGATGACGCATAATGTAAGTCGTGACAATGATCTGTCCATTCCCTGTCTATTAGGGGAACGGCAACGCAGCACTGCGGCGTGGCTGTTAACCGCAGGTGCTTTCACTGAGGCGGCTATTAAGGCCGCCGCGCTTTACCAACTGAAACGACACTCTAGCCATACAGACGGGAGCAACTGCTGTCGCTGCAAAATTGCTGTGCGGTATTGTAGGGTCCGTAGTGACGCAGCACAGTGAAAATGCACCAGTTTATCTGCGTGCGCGAAGTCTCCGCGATGCATTGCGAAGAAGAGCTGGCTATCCAGCGACACAATTCATCGCTTTTCATCGCTTGCCATCGCTTGCCAAGTGAAGGTGCCTCCGTGCGCATGTACGCAGAATTTGGGTGTTTTGTTCACTCCAATGTGCTTTCCGATTGCCTCTGCTGCTGAGCTAACAAGCGATCGCAGATGGATATCGTAACGACAGCACAGCAATCGCATTTTGGCGGGTGAGGGTCTTGTGTACAGTTAGGATATTAGACTTCGAACGCAGGAATGTGTTGCAATTGTTTAGTGCACATGTGCCGTGCTTGCGATGAAGAAATGCCATCTCACTGACCGTGTTTGCGACACTGCGGCTCCGATACATCACTGATGACAGAGCAGCCATCTCAAATGACAGCTGCGATACGTTGTCGTTGGAAAACACTAGGCACTGCTCAGGATCGTCGTCCACCGCGGCGCATCGACGCCTTGCAAGCAGCTACAGTGACGTGCCGATAATTATTTGCTGTGCGCTACATCGCCACAATGCAGGCAATGAACCGTGTTGTGGGGCCATCAGAGCCCAAGAAGATATATGCATAAGCCAGCGAAAGTCGACCCTTTTTTTTTATACATATAGTGGTGCTCAGTACATCACCGATGACAGTGCGTAGTGCGTGCTTTATTTCGCCAGTCAAGATTGTTAATGCCTCTCAGTTCCGCACCACGTCGCTGTTGCCGAAAAATAAGTTGGGCGTGGCCCAACCGTGGTGGGTGCGCACAAGAGTTACATGCCTCGCGCGGGGCATGACCTATGGTTTTGATTGACAAGCGAACTCGTGCCAAACTGGTACATCGTGAAACCCCCCTCGAGTTGAACTCGTGAACATGGCGGCGGCAGCAGCAGCCTGTGTTATCGCATCCAGCGGCAGTAAGCGTCAATACGACCGTCTGGACCCGTTCACCTATATGACCGACGTGGAGTTTCGCGTCATTTTTGCCTTTCCAAAACGTCAGTGCGCTGGCTCTGTGAAGAGTTAGGCGAAGGCCGTCGTCTGCGGAGACAGCGTGGCGGGCAAATTATCTTTTCTGAGCACAGAGTTGTGTGATTAGGATGCGGATGAAAATATCGTGTGATCGCTTCGGTTTTCTCTTGTTTCAAGCGGTGCTCGTCCACCGCGCCCCAGCCCCAGGCCCGGTCCGGCGTCATCATCGGAGTACTGGGGCACCTGTGACCACCAGGAGTTCAACCCAGACCAACCAACCTGCGTAGGCGAAGTGGTCACATTATATTGGAAGGCTCAGAATGGACGCAGGGCTGCCTTCCGGTGCAACAGCATGCCGAAATAAGTTTTCGCAGTTACACAGTACCACTACACTGCACCGGCAGAGAGGCGCAGGAAGTTACTTCGGCAACACGGACGTCTCGGCCGTCTGAACGACCACCTGTCCCGGCGGCAAGTGATTCGGCTCACGTACTTCATGAGCCAAAGTGTAGACATGTGACTGTTGAAGGAGATGACCGGCGACTTGTTTCCTTTATCGGAGCACGCCATCACCGACTGAAAGAACTACCCCCAAAAGTTCGCGAGGGACGAGCTGCTGGTGCGACCTCCACTCGGTAGATAGCACAAATTGACGAGTACCGTCTTCGCGGTGAGCAAAAGTACAATCTAGGCCGCCTAATGTCGGGCGACAACTTTCCGCCGAGCCGCCAAAATTACGTCGGTGTTAAAGATGGTGGACCATGGGTCTTCGGCATGTTCTGCGCGACCAGAGGGGTGCAGCTACTTTCAAGGTCGACCGACGAAAGGCGGCGACGCTAGGCGCCATTATTGCAGCGAATGTTCAACCGGGCACCATTATTCATACTGACGAATTGGCCGCATACAAATATATCCCAAATTTAGTGGATGCTAACGGGGCTATGCCTCAATCTGCATTGGGAGGTAGTCAACCACAGCGTGAACTTTGTGGACCCAATCACGGGCGTTCACACTAAAAAAAATATCAAGTTATTGTAAAAAAGTGAAGCGCCACCTCGTCAGCGATGGGTACAAGGTAACTGCACAGATGCTGGAGTCTCACCTGGGATGGATGTGGTGGCACTCAACGGCCACGTGCGCTGCAAAGAACCTCTCTTGCGTTTGTTAGAAACCACGGATCGCTCGGGCTGCCCAGTATAAAGAGTATTTCCTGCGGTTGTTAGGAGCCATCGTTCGACGCTTGCCAGTATGAAGGTGCATCGTAAAGTAAAAGAAAATAAAGTTTAGTTTTCTGAACCTTGTATGAGTGCTTTCTGGCATTCCTGAGTGCTTACACGGTAAGCGCGTGGCAAACCACTTAGGCGTTAGCCGACGCTCACTTCGTCCCGCAGATGGGGCAGCTGGGGTGCCTCGTTGCCGCGCGCGCGCATCCAGGCACCCTACTCGCAGCCTTTCCTTAGCGTGAGTAACGAGCGATCTGTTAAAAGCCCAGTGTGAAAACCAGGCGCACATCAATCTGTGCTCGGAAATGGGAGCGCAAGCACGTAGCGAGCCGCACCAATCCAATTCAGAGGAAAGAGAAAGAGCAACGAGCGATCTGTTGTTACCCCAGTGGGAAAACCAAGCGCACACCAATCTCTGCTCGGAAATACTAGCGCAAGCACGTAGCGAGTCACGCCAATCCAATGCAGATGACAAAAGGGGAGGCCTAGCAACCCCTCGTGGTATAACGCGAAACGTATTATACTACAAATTAGTCTAATACACGTTCAGTGTACATCTTGTAAACTTTAAAATGCTTATAAAACACATTAATGTGGCTAATATTATTGTACTAAATGCATTTATTTTATAACTTGCTTGTGCCTGTAATGCACGGGGTGGAACGACAAACAAGTGAAAGAATGCACGACCATGCACCGACCGTATGATCGCGTGAGCCCCAGTTTGTCGACCGCCCATATGGCAACGCCCAAGGCTTGATAGCCACCCAGAGTGAATCTAGATAAACCAAATGAAACTGGAGGCGTGCCGACGGACAAATTTTGTCTTGTTACCATTTGTTCTTTCATCTTGGGGTGTCACCAGAGCTCGTGAAGTTCCCGTGTTTCGCCAAACTCGGCGCATCCTGCATAGCACCCCTGCTTAAAAGAACTCACCTCACAATAGTTTATGCTGCTACACATTCCGCTTAAAAGTGATACCGCTTCCGAAACCAACAAATACCGAGCGTGGCGATGTGCGTTTGTTGATCGGTCATCATGGAATGAAATTTGAATAGCGCAGCAAAACACGGACACGAGGAAGAAGCGAAGGCGAAGAGAAGCGCGAAGATGTGGCTCTTCGTCTTCGTTTCTTCTCGTGACCGTGTTTTGCTGCGCAATCAAAATACCATTCCATGACAAAAAATACCAATGCGAAAGATTATAGAACTATACGAAAAGCTTTAATCGATGATTCATTGCCTGTATGGTACGTAATTGTTCTTATCTAGACACGGAATTTCAATATAGCTCTCCTGAAAGGCGCGAAGTCGCTAAGGATTTGATTGTCATGAATCGTGACGTGCTAAATTGCTTTTTTTACATGTATTTCATTCTATTTTTATTTCATAAGAGACCCTATAGCGGGTATCACAGAAGGGGTGGGTTTGCGCAAAAAAGGTATAATTGTCACAAAGAGTCAGCAATGAACGCACAATTGTTACACTGTGCATGAAGATTTGCGGGAATTCGATAAAAGCAATGTTATGGGAAAACCTGTTCATTTGGCTGCTCTTGGAAAAAACGTGAAGCAGGAAATGTTATAGTACGTTTGAATGTTGAACCCTGGAGAGTGTGCATAAAGTATTTTCATAGTTGTGCTGCACTGTAAATATGCACATATTCTTTGTATTAGTAAGTGCTTTAGCAGTGTGCTGTGTCACTCCACAGGACAGCGCTGGACTTGCGTACCTTTCTTCGTGTGACTATTTTTCGCCTGGGAATGTAGTGTACACCCATTTTAACTAGCCATACTTCGAATCCGTGTTCATAAAGTAATGCGTGGCGTAATAGATGTATAGTCATGAGCAAAAGCTCGCAGACAGATGGTGCAGCGAAAATGTCTTTCGTACAAGTTTGAGCATGCCGCCTGCAACCAAATGTTACAGGTTACGTGTGCGTGTTGTAAGAAAAGTACTGAGGCCATCCCACGTTGGATGGTTGTGACGCAAACGTTTAGGAAATGAAGAAAAGAAACGGAAAGAAAGACCTCCCAAAAATTTTGAGGACCTGCCTCCCATGACCCAGAGGCGGTCGCATCAAACGGAACAGATCGAGAATGTCTTGGAAGACACCTACTTTCCTGACGCAGTTTCGAACGAGCCTCGCGTGGCACGAAGCAGATGCAATTAAACACACTATGTCCTGAGGTTGGGTGCTCGGAAGAGAAAACGCGAAACGGGCCCCTGTGGAAGAAGTGTAGTTTAGCAAAGTACGTATGTTGGGCTAGCTGAAGCCTGGCTTGCAATGTTACTGGCGCAGAAGTTAAGGAAAGGAATCTGAGGAAAGATTATTTTTTGCAGGCTGTGTCATTCTTTCGCTCGCTACTGCATTGTCGTAATTTTTACGGAAAGAAACATCAACGCGTGGCAAAGATGCTCGTCGGTGACATGTTTTTCGGCGCAGTTGTCCCATGCCCAAACAAAGGGCAGAGCGGTGCTCTACATTCTGCGGTTTGCGAGCGGAGGAGAATGGTTGACCGTAATAGGGCGATGATGACCCCACTGACATTCACGGCTTATTCAGGTAGCTTACGAAGCTTCAATAAGTGTAGTGCGCCCAAATCAAATTCCAATGAAACCGTTCTTATTTGCTGGCCATCATCAAGAGAAGCTGATATAAAGAAGCGTTCGTAACGAGTATGCAAGCAGAAGAAGCAACGGCCTGCTTCTCTCATTTTTATTTTTGCTTCTCGCAGCGAGATCGCGCAACATGTCATTGACGAGTTTATTTGTCACGCGTTCACGTGTTTCCTTTAGTAAGAATGACGGTAGTACGCGTCTTAATGCATGTGTAATAAAGCTATGATGTACCTTGTTTTGATCATACAAGTTTCCCGCTGCTCTCACTTCGCTGCATAGTGGGCGAGAATAGAAAACTGAGTTGAATTGCATACATGACGCATAAAGGGTGCACAAGGACACGCTTGTGCCGTCCCTCTTTTTCGTGTACACGCCCGTTCTTTGCGCTGCTGCATATTGTGTGCTGGGCGGAGAGGCTTCATCAAGCAACACCTATCGCTTCAGTGTCCTCATTCTTTTCGTCAAAAAAGCAATAAAGTTCATTCTTCGAAGTTCGGTACCACTGTGAGGGCTGGGCGTGATGGCTGAGGCGTGAAGGCTGAGGCGTGAAGGCTGAGGCGAGAATAACAGGGTACGAACTATTTATTAGGACATAGTGGCACGCGCCAAAAACCGTGACCGTCCGTGGCGGCGGTCGTAGCGAATGGGAGAGAGCCCTGCCTCGCTTGGGCTTGGCGTTGAGTCGGCGTAACAGCACTGTAGGTGGCGCTAGTGATGAGATAGGCGGCACATGCGGGCGCTCACATCCCACCCCAGTCTGACTGACCACGTCTCGTGGTCAATTGCTTCTGCACACTGTCACACGCACGATACCACACACACACACATGCACGGAAACGCTGCAACTTCACTCGAGCACAAAGTCGTCGAGGTGGCTCGGTAGACATCGAGTGCGTTGGGGCCGTTGAGGCTGTTGCTGCTCTGTAGAGGCGACAACATTTGCTGCTGAGGCAGGCGTGGTCTCTGCATTGACGACGGGCTGTTGTTCGATCACTGGATAAACTGGGGGCACGTAGGGCTTGAGCTGGGACACGTGCACTGTTCGTGGTTGATTAACAAGACGAGATGTCAAACTTGACACACGTAAAGCTCTAAATGTGGATGGTGTAAGCTGCTCGATGAGGCCGTAAACACCATTGAAGCGAGGTGCCATTTTCTCATTGGCAACCGGAGTCTGTCGTCTCACCCAGACCATATCACCGACGGTAAAGGTGTGAGAACGGTGGCTGCGGTCGTAGCGCTCTTTGCGTGCACCTTGGGCTGCTTCCGAATTGGCGGCTGCTTCGGAGCGCTGCACTGTTGTGTCGAGGATGCGCTCGGCAAGGGCGGAGTGCTGGAACGGAGGATGGTGTTGGAGTGGAATCTTCGGTACGTAGCCATAGAGAAGCTGAAATGGCGTAAAGTTCGTGCTGGCATTCATGGACGTGTTTACTGCAAATGCTGCCTTTTGAAGTTTGGTAGGCCATGACAGTGGTTCCATTGCACAGATCTTGCGGAGAGCTGCCAGGAGAGTTCCATTGCTTCTCTCGACTAAGCCATTGCCCTCAGGTCGATAGGCAGTTGTGAAATGGAGCTCCACGGAATGAAGACTCATGAAGCGCTTGAACTCATTGGATTCGAAGGCTGAGCCATGGTCAGCACCTGCCAAACGGGACAAGTGGTCGGCTACAACGTTTTGGCGTCCTGGCTGATGTCGCACGGTGAAATCGCACTCTACTGTAAAGTCCATGAGCATAGAAGTGAACCGACGAGATGGCCGCACGTTGGACGTTAAGCAGGCAACAGTCCAGTTGTCTGTGACCAGAGAGAATTTTCTGCCTTGGAGGTATTGGCGGAACTTCACGGTTATTGCCCCGTGAACGGCGATACACTCCCATACATTGCTGTGCTGTTTGCGTTCCTCCAACGTAAGTCCACGGCTGGCGTAGGCAATGACACATTCTCTGGTGTCTTGGATTTGCGATAACACTGCTCCAATGGCTTCCTGTGAAGCGTCTGTGGTTAGCGTTGTGGCTGCCATGGGGTCGAAGTGCGCCAAAAGGGGAGGCTGGGTGAGGGCGAGCTGGCTGTCAACGCGAGCCGGTGGAATGTCAGGAAGAATGTGCACGAGCGCCGTGTCGGAAGCGCGGAAGTTTGACACTAGAGGAGCGCTACTTGAGGGCAAAGTTTGGGCTGCTAACGCTTGCCATGGTGACTGCTCTTGCAACGGCAACGGATCACGTTGTAGGCAGTCTGTGGAACTGGGCCTGGTTTCTGGAAAAAGGACGGACCTTGTTGGGATCACAGCATTTGCCATTCTTGGATTAGCTTTTGGTTTGCGGTAATGGTGATATTCGTGGCTGTATGCTGCAACTGCGCTGGCTTCGGAGGCTCAAAGATGAGACGTGCCTGCGCTGCCGAGAACCAATCCTCACCAAGAATGAGGGGGAGTACATTATCTTCCAAAACAGCAGCTTCAACAACTCCTGTGGCTGGGCCGATGGATATCTTCAAAAATGCAGCACCAACAGGTAGCACTGTGCTTCCTCCTACCACCACGAGTGGAGGCTCGGTCCATGGGATGATCATGCTTGCAGGTACACGAGCTTTAGAGATTAATGTCACCTTGGACCCAGAGTCAGGAAACGCTTCACACTTACCGACTCCACTGAGAGTTGCGTTGAAGAAGGGGCATTGCTGTTGTGAGCCGTCAAGCGGAACGGGTGCACTGTGCAGTGCTGGGGGCTGCTGTGTCTTGCGCATGGTTGGAGGCGCTGGTGATGATAAGCGGCTGGTTCGTGTAGGGCACTTGGACGCCAGATGACCCAAGGCATGACATTGGTAGCAGACAGCTTGAGACAGGTCTTGACCGCTACGAAAAGCTGGAGCGCCATACTGTGCCGAAATAGCTGCATAAGTAGCTTCTTGTTGCTCGGCGGGCAGCTCTGAAATGCGCGTTTTTGGTGTGGCTCCTCGGGAGGACTGTGGTGTCGATTGTTCTGAGCGAGGCTGCTGGCGCTCTGCGGGCTTAGCGGCACGAAAGGGATGCGACGGCGGCAAAACAGAACTGGCAAATGGTGACGGGCTTGCTTTGGCGTGCAGATGTTGCGCACTCTTGTCGAGGCTGGTGCAAGTAGAAATAAACTCAGCTACCGTGGGCGGCCGGTTGGCTGCTATGGCGGCGAGGATGTGTTGTTCCCGTAAACCATGCAGCAGGTAGTCAATCTTTTGGGCGTCAGAGAGGTTAACGGGGCAACGCTCAATGATCTTCAACTTGGCAAAGGCATATTGGTGCAAGCTTTGGGATGGGGCCTGGGTTACCCTCATGACCTGCTCTTGCCACTCAATGAGGGACAATTCTGTACAAAATGTGTCCTTCAGGGCGGCACTCCACGTGGCCCAGGTGCTGTACTGGTTGCCGAACGCGAGATGCCAGTCTCGCGCCGTGCCTTTCAGCTTGCTAGCTGCGATCAGGCGTGTGGTGGCGTCGTCCCACGAGGCGAGCTGCTGTACTCGTCGTACGTCGTCAAGCCATGTATTGACACTGTGACTGTGCAAACCAGCGAATTGCGGGATGGACGATGACAGGTCTGGCAGTGTCGTCACCGTTGTTGCAGGGCGAGGTAGCTGCTGGAACAGCATGGTGAGGCTCTGTAGAGTGGCTGGGTCCAGCGTCAAAGACGCCGCAGCGTTCGAGGCGGATTCATTCGCTTCAACCGGGGGGGTAGCTTCACGCTGCTGCTGAATGTCGGCTTGCAAACGCTGAACGAGCTCCTCTTTCGAACCTGTGAGGTCTAGCTGTCGACGGGCCAATTCTTCGCGTATAAGGTCGACGCCGAGACGCGACATGGTCACCGCGTCGAGATTCTGCCACACAATTCCCGGCATGGCGTTGCGGAACGAGGCTGGGCGCACGGGAGACTAGGCGAGTGATCGCTAAGCCTAGTTGTCGACTAGGGCTAGTCAACATTCACGGGACTCTTCATATGACGGCCGTGCTTTACACAGACGAGCGGTAAAATGGCAGGAGTATCTTCAGGCGTGAGTCTTCGGCGGCGTGAGTGCGTAAGTACAATGACGGATGCAGTTGAGAAGGCGTACTGACCGGCGTTCGACGCTGGCGTTGTTGCTGGCGTTCGACGCTGGCGTTCGAAAGGCGTTCTTGCGCTGCCGTGGCTGTATGGCTTGGCTGAGGTTCGGGGTCGACTGCGCCAGATGTGAGGGCTGGGCGTGATGGCTGAGGCGTGAAGGCTGAGGCGTGAAGGCTGAGGCGAGAATAACAGGGTACGAACTATTTATTAGGACATAGTGGCACGCGCCAAAAACCGTGACCGTCCGTGGCGGCGGTCGTAGCGAATGGGAGAGAGCCCTGCCTCGCTTGGGCTTGGCGTTGAGTCGGCGTAACAGCACTGTAGGTGGCGCTAGTGATGAGATAGGCGGCACATGCGGGCGCTCACACCACACGGAAGTTGTGGCGCTGGCCTGGATGTGGAAGTAGTCGAACTCACCCAAATCCATCGGTTGAAATTTATGTAAGGCGTTGAAGGGAACGTGTCCTGGCAGCTCATCCTTGTAAAGGACGCACTTGAATAGACTAAACGTCAAAGTTGCCGCATACTGCACTCACTTACACATCCAAACCTGAACACCGCCATTACCGCTCCAGAACCTTTGCGGTGTTCTCCACGCATGTATTTCATGACCACGAATGCTCCGGCCACAAGTACCGCAAGAAAGCACATGTAACATAATTTGCAATGTTTTGGCACTGTGCGCATGGAAAGCACCTGCGCTATGGATAAAGGCCTCTCTCTAGCCAGAACTCTATACCTCACAAGACGCCATCATGACAAAGGCACGTGCGAAGAAGTGCGAACACCATACTTGGAGACCTTGCCGCCCTATTTATGTCTACTGCTGGAGGTCAAAGGCCCATGCCGTTAGTCCCTACTTAACAATCCTCGTTGTCACTGCGGAACAAATCGTGAGCTGTATTTCTTCAAAACCTCGCTGCACCCAACCCTCTACCCAATCCGAACCTGTTTTTTTTTAGCTTGCCCCATGTTTTATTACCCGCAATCTAGCCTACACAACACACGACCTTTAAGGCTTGGCTTTCTCTAAATATCAAGTATATATCAGCTACCCGAATTTGCTATATCCACACCGTTTTTCTAATTGTTGACGTCCAAGTACACGTCGCGCGTTCCTAAGCTTGCATTGATAGTCGATGTCGCAGGCGCCCTTACCTGCAGCAGCGGTTGGTGTTCGCGGCTGGAGTCGAGCGTCGTCTGCGCGCCACCGTCGGTAGAGTGCGCCCATGACGTCAGCAGAGACGAGGTGCCGTCATGCCGCGGGTCGACGGATGCGGGGTGGTACTTTTCCACGCAACTGCAGGGGAGCCCTTCAGCTGAAGAACTCGCCAGAAGCGTCGCCCCACGAACGCCGACGAATGCTCTACAGTGCGGGGCGGGCCGTCGGGTGCCGGTTGCAGGTGGCGGCGAGAAGGGCCAGGGCTTAGAGGCTCGCAGGAGGCTTAGGAAGTAACGGGATACCGTCGCCATCATTCGGAGTGATGCGCATCGGAGTGCGTGACTTCTTCTTCTATGCCTCGCGTGCACGTGCGACGCGAGGCTTGCCTTAAGCGCCATATTTGGCGGGTTCGTATAGTGTTTAAATAGCCCGAGACACTGATGATGATGATGATGATGATCCTTCACCATGGCTCGCACCCACTGAGGGGGATAGGCCAAGAATCGGGCGGCAGTAGGTAGCTAAAAAAAAATTCTTTTTGACAATGAGATACGCAAAGTAAAGAAGGCACAAACAAAAACAAAGAAAATTTTGTATACCTAGAGTATTGTGCCAACGAGCAGTCAGACTAACCGAAAGGTGAAAAATATAGTTATTATCAAGGTCAGAAAAAATACAATGTTACTAACGAATTTGGAGAAACAAATTTCAGTGAAATGAATAGTGATCTGATAGGTAGAATAAGGTTACTATAATTAACAGGGTAATCGTCTTGTTTCTGTTAAAAATTGAAAGACTGCGCAACAAACGTCTCTGTGACAATAGCCGAGGGAGGAGGCCCCAAATGATAATAATACTGGTGTACTTAATCTTAATCCAATTTTGCAGAGTGGAGCTTCGAGTAATTTCGTTCTCTGGTTTGAATAACGTCGGCATGATAAAAAGTAGTGGTCTATTGTTTCAATTTCCTTACAATTTTGGCACAGAGGGGACATCGTCAGACCAGCTCTGTGTAAATAGAAATTCAATTCCGGGATGCGACAGCGTAATTTGGAGAATGTAACTTCTAACTGCCGAGAAGGACACCACTGATTATTCCAGCCAAAACCGAGATGCTGAAAGTCTGTAGATGGGATCAGCGATAATTTGATTAAGTCATTTCGTAGGCTAAACGTTCTGAATCTCGATGCAGTGACGTAAGCTGTATCCGGTAAAATATGAAGCACAGGTCCATTTAAAGATGTTCTGGCTAATAAATCTGCCATTTCGTTTATGTATAAACCGCAGTGTCCAGGAACCCAGAGTAAATTAATTTTTTGTAACGTTGTAGGGATTAAATTTTGAAACACATTTAAGATAGTTGAATTCGTTGCCGAGGAAAGCGACACACATACCGACCGAGAGTCTGTTACTACGACAGCTGATAATTGATTCGGGGGTAGTTTGCGCAGTGCTAAAACAATCGCCAATAATTCTGCTATGAAAATAGTCGTGTAATCCGGAAGGCGAATAGAAAAGGACCAACTAAGAGAAGGAGAAAAGATGCCTACGCCAGCCTTTTCGTTTAACATTGAAGCGTCCGTGGCTATTATATTGTTTGTTTCCTGGTGAGAGAGGTAATCTTGTAATTGGTCATTTAAATATTGGAATGGCATTAGTTTAGCATTCGAGGGGAAGATATCGTCAAATTCAATTTGGAGGATTTTCTTGGATTGACTTATTGGGTGAATACATTGAATTTGTACATTCAGTGGTGATAGCTGTGCCTGTACGAATAAGATCTGAGGGGTGTGCAGTCGCGACCAATGAGTATTAAAAAACGTACTTGGTTCATTAATGAAAACATACATTGATCTTCTTTGGGGAGAATCGTAAAACTTTAGGTACGTTTGGACAGTAAGGATTTGGAATCTACTAATTAAACATGGTAGTCGCGCTTCCATATACAGAACGTTGTTTGCAACAAACTTAGGGAGTCCAAGGCACAAACGCAGAGCTTCCTTTTCTAATAGTACCAAAGGTTTAATTTTATAAGCTGGACACCCAGAAAATAAGACACATCCAAATTCCATGATTGGTCGGACATACATTTTATATATCATAATTAATGTGTTTCTTCGCAGCCCGTATCGTCGGTTACTGATTTTACGCAACCATCCTACAGCCCGAGTTGCCTTAAACGCGACGTTATCAATGTGGCTTTTCCAGTTTAGTGTTCCATCATATGTAATTCCCAGATATTTAAGAGAATCCACCTGAGGAATGAACTCTTGACGATACATCAGTGAAATGTGAACGGGAACATCTAAAGGAAAGAGAAGGAGTGCACTTTTACTAACGTTCAGAGACATATGTATGGTTTCAATCCAAGTTTCAAGCATAGATAAGTAATTTTGTAACATTTGATAAAGTGAATGTAGATCAGCATTCGATGCAAAAAAAGCGATGTCATCAGCATAAACGTACACATGAATGTCCTGGAGCAGCGGGATGGAGCTTAAAAATATATTAAATAAAACAGGAGATAATACTGATCCTTGTGGTACTCCCCTCTGTTGCTTATACCTAGACGATGAACATCCGTTTTGAAAACAGTAGAACTCTCTTTCCCTTAAAAATTCTGACAACCACGCCGTGATGTATTTCGGAAACCTGTAATTCTCTAATTGCTTTATCAGTATGCTATGTTCCACGGAATCATAAGCTTTTGCTAGATCCAGGGTCACTAATGCTGAATATTCTCTTCGGCGACGAGCAAGTTTTATGCGACTCTCTAAATCTACGTGCGCACACCAAATCGAGCACCCTGATCTAAAACCAATTTGACAGGGGCTAAGTATTAAGTTTTCAGAAATGTAGGTCGTAATTCGACAATTTAAAATTCGTTCAATTAGTTTAACTAAGTTTGATGTTAGGGAAATTGGTCTAATATTATCTAAATCATATCGACCTCCCTGTTTTTTAAGTATCGGAATTACCTTAGCAAGTTTCCATTCTGAAGGTACCCACGCATTTTTTAAAGAGTAATTTACCATATTCAAAATTTCTTCTGGGGACAATTCATACAGAATTTTTATCACGGCTGTGGTAACTCCATCTGGTCCTGGCGCTGAAGAAGGCAGATAGCGAACAACATCCGCCAGTTCTTGTGTTGTGACTTCCCTAAATTCCTCTAGTGGTAACGGTTTCACTATGTACGGTGGAATGATTGAAGTGAACCTATCTTTCAGTCCTTTTCCAATATTTTCTAATATTTCGGATAATTCACGTGGCGAAAGCACGGAAGAGTCAATATTTGCTGGAACTGGAATCATTTTTCGAGAGCGTAAAAACCTAAAAAGGGCTTCTTTGCTTTTGATTTAGACAGATGATTGTATTTATTCATATCATACTCCTCTTTGGCTTTATCTATCGTACGCTTGAATGTTGCAGCAACAAATTGGTAATCACTCCAATTCTTTGGACATTGATTACAAAGAAGTTGCTTCCAGGCAGCTTTTCGTTTTCGGTGGGCCCTCGCGCAATCTGAATTCCACCACGGACTTAATGGTTTACCTGTGTTGCAGGTTAAATTAACTGTTGCATTCTTCGCGGAACGCTTTAAAACTGCACAGAGGCTCAGAGCCCTAATATCCTCTTGCATATCCGTACGTGAAAGCATCGTAGACTTCAAGTCTTTTTGAAGTTTGTTATAGTTTATAAATGAGTTATTTTTCCTTCTAAGAGAAATCACAGGGAAATCAATTTGAAAAATAATTGGGAGGTGGTCGCTGTTCGTAGCACAGTCTATAGTATTCCACGAAGATATAGCTAAAGATGAGCTGGAGAAAGTGAGATCTATAGCCGATTGAGACTGTCCGCGAAGAAACGTAATAACTTTTGAATTTAGACAAGATAGATTATTATCAAGAGTCCATTCCCACAGGCGTTTTCCTTCTGAATCAGTTTTAAAACCCCAAGATACATGGTGTGAATTAAAGTCACCAGCGAATACTATGTCTTTTCTGCAGGAAGCTAATACGGTGTCTAGAGAAAATGTATCCTGCACTCCTGCTGGGAAATATAAATTAACTAAGGTAAAAGGGGAGCATTCTGGGAGTGAAATGTCTAATGCTAAAATTTCACATTCGGTAGACATTCTTTGAAACGATATCGTTGCTTTGTGACTAAATTTATTTGAAACCAAGAAAGCAACGCCACCACCTCTGGCAGGCCGATCCAAACGAAACATTCGATAATATTTGAGAGAATATTTTTGACCATTTGAAAGCCAGGTTTCTTGTAAGGTAATGATGTCTGGAGAAAATTGAGAAGAAATATACGATAGATCTGTAGTAGCAGAAACAATTGAACGACAATTCCACTGCAAGATTTTTAGAGACCCTATGGTGAAGATAGAACGGTAGCGGAAACCGCCTGATCCAAAATAGTCTCTTTCAAAAAGTCCTTCTTGGAAAGGTTCACTTTTTCATATTTTTGAGTTTTTGACTTTGAAGAAATTTTGTGGGGAGGAGATCGTGTGTACGAGGATGTAGCCGACGAGTCCTCTACTTTCTTAACGCGCGTGGCTCGAACTGTTGAAATACTATGAGCCGAAATGAAATGTTGCAATCTGCATCGCAGTATTGAAAAAAAAGATGACAGTCACTTTAGCATACGCTAGAGAGGATGACGGCGAAAGCCTGCGCGCTCAAGAGACATTCATTAAATCACTTGACATTCTGATTCGAATGCATTCTTACTTATTATGCAAGCGAAGCTTGTATTGCCTCACAAGTGTCGATGCCGGAAGCAGTTCTAGGTGTGAACGCAAGAAAACCCGTCTCGCGAACGCGACATGTGTTCTTACTTTTACGACCGGTTTTTTTTTTTTTAGACGGGTTTTTACTTTTACGAGCGCATCACTAGTCTCGCGCTAGTGATGCGCGCGCCCGGAACACGTGACGGGAGCACCCTATCAGGAGCGAGCCGCGCGCCGGGGGAAGGGCAAGGGAAGGAAAGGGCCTCGTGCGCATTGCGCCCACGCTTTTCTTTATTCTTTAGATCCCCGCCTCTTCCCCAAGGCGCTGAGTCGTAATCCCTAAGGGGCTGCAGAAAATACCGCCTCTTGCTCTTCACAACTACAACCTCTCACTCTCTCGGCAAACGGAGGGGAAGGCTTCCCGTTGTTCGGTCGGCGGCGGAACGACGAGAAACCGCCAATGCCGCTGGGAGCAAGCTCGCGCTCGCCGTGCGGATCCTGCGTTCAAGGCAGCCCAAGCTCAGGCTAGGTTACAGCTGCGGCAGCTGCCTCGTAGATGCCGAAGGGCAGCGTACCTCGAAGCCAGGGAACGCGACACCCAATTTTGAGGGTACGACAAGTTTCACGTGCCCCCCTGTTCCCGGTAGGAGAAGGGTCTTAAAAGGTTGCGGGTTCGAGTGCCTAAAATGACACTAGCTTAATTAGGTGTGCCTTAATTAACCTTGCCATAATTAACAGCAAAGATCGTGAGTTCGACTCCCACCAAATATATTGGGTTCGAGTGCCTTAATTAACCCTATATTATTTAAATACGCCTTAACCCTTAACGCCAAAGGTATTGGGTTCGACTCCCACATAAACTCGGGCGTTAGACTCCCACCGATGGTCGTGGGTTGGAGTGGCTTAATTAACTCTTTCTTAATTAACACGGTGACGACGGTGACCCACACACCATCAGAATTTTCGCGTGAGCGTTTGCATATAGTTAAGACATGATAACGGGTTGGTATACAGAGTCATCATGTACGATTTCGCTTCGACGACACGGTTTTCTCTCAAGCACGTTGAACGGCGACTGAACGATGAGACATATAAGACTTTCGCCTTAATAATTGAATTCAAATGCACCGTAGCATATGTAAGCCGCCATATTATCTAGCGAAGAAGACGAAAGAATACTTGTCGAAGGTTCCAGCGTAATAGCTGGTGCTCTCTTACCTCCCACAAAGTACAACACTGTGCGCTTCGCGCATACACTTGGATTACACAAGGTTCGGTGAGAGCATAGACAACAGATAGCATCAAGGATAGCATTCGTGTAAGTTCCAAATCATGCAGCCCCGCATTGCGCTGAGCGATTAAGTTATGAGCGGGTGAAATGCGGTCCCCGAAAAAATGATAAGCAAGTATTCGTGTCAATGCCCACTTTTTAAAACGCTTCACGATGCTGCCAATAACTGAAAATTGCAAAAAAGCAATGGTGGTAAAAAAAAAATCACCGCCCCTTCCTGAGAGGGGGCAACAGAGCTTCTCAGGACCTCCATTAAAGTTCTTTGTCTGTCTGTCTGCCGCCCCTTCCACTCCGTGAAGATGGTCGAACAGCGAAACTGTGTTAGTTACACTGAGTGTTACGAGTGTTTCATGTGCATGTGTTGCACGCGACACAATTGCGTAAACACAAATAAACACAGATCTACAACAGCAAGTTATATTGAAACGTCGTGAGGCGAGAAGAACAGCGACTTCCGACGCTACTCGACGAGTGTGCAGTTGTCTGGTTTTAACCTGCAGAGCCGCCGCCAGAGGGATCTGCTGCAATCAGTGACACAGCGCGCGTTCGCCGCGAACGCGGGGAAACGCGGCCGGCGTTGGCAGCAGCAGCTCTGCGCGTTATCAGAAACGGCGCGCACGTGACCTGTCCTCCCCCGGCGCGGCTCTCATCCACTCGTTGTCACGTGACATGCGTGATACCGGACGGGCGGCGAAGGCTCGACTAAGTACAGCTCCTCTGTTAAAATACAAAGTAGCAGCAAAATAAAGGCTCAAAGTTGGTTAGTGTGCGTAATGGCTAGAGACGCACCACGAGGACGACTTCAGGACGCGCGCAGCGCCGCTGTGATTGTGCAATACCGTCCGGCCCGACCTCGGTCATGGTCCAGTGTGCCAATACGTATGGCATGAAATAACGACGAAGTAGCTTTTCACTTAGTCTACGTCAGTGTATCGCAGTCCAAACCCAAACACAGTCGCCGGGCTCGTATTCCGCGCATCGTCGTCGAAGGTTGTAGTCCTTTGCTTGCTCTCGATGCGCATGCGGCCGGGTTGACGAGCTTCTTTGGCGCGCTGGAGATAGGCGACGACGTCGAGGTTGTCTTCGTCAACTGCTGTGCTGTAGCATGGCGTTGAGCATCGTCGACGAGTTCCTATCGTAAACCTGCTTGAACGGCGTCATGTGCGTTGTTCTTGCACCACCGAATTGTAAGCGAAGGTTGCGTATGGAAGAATAGCATCCCGCACTCTTAGAAAACAGGTCATAGTAGTTACTAAATTTACTGTAGTAAATGTTTGTCACAATATGTACTAGAGCACTGCACGGGTTCGGGCTTACCCGAAACCCCGGGCCCCGCCCGGCCCGTGGGCCAGGCCGGGCTGTGTAGGGCAGTTTTGTCACGGGCTCGGGCCGGGCTCGGGCATGGCATGTGCTGTTTTACCCGGGACCGGGCCGGGCTCGGGTATTTTGATGCATGCCCGGGCCGTGCTCGGAATTCCTAGTCATGTGCATGTAACGTGCGGCGAGTTATCCTCGCGCGTCTCGACTCTGAAAAACCTGTTGCCCCGGCGAAGCTGGAAGCAAGCAGTGCTACTCCTGTGTACTTCGTCCCTTTTCTTCTTCCGTCGTATTTTGTGCTGTTTCGACAGAATGTAAATGTCGATAAAGACCAAAGTCGCCTCCAACCAAAAGATGCTATTGTATTCCTTACCTAAATCAGTGTAATTAATGCTTTCAGCGCGGTGCAGGCGCGTTCGCGACTTGCTGATTCTTCAATGGCGAATTGTTCAAACGATGACTGGTAAGATAAGATAATTCGTCACGCGGCTGAAATATGGCACTGTGTTCATTCATGATTGCACGCATGTTCTCAACCGGCCGAATAGCAGCCGCGCATTACGCAGCACAATGGAGGAACGAGAAGCATTCTTTCTGCATTTACTCCATCCATGCACTGCGCTCACGACCGGTCGTGGCTGTGCTTTGGCTATAGTGTACTAGAATACGCTTGAGTGGGACGAGCGGCTATAGGGTGGCGCATGCTTTGCAGTGAGGCGCCCGACGTGGAAAAATACTGTGGCGGCGCTGCGATAGTAGTGGATTGGGCGGCATCAAGGTCACGCCTTTGGAAACTGCTGGCGATACTGCTTGGCAGGGTCATTCGTACTACGCGCGCTGGTATTTGCGTTCAGACCGCTCAAATGGTGTTCATAATTGCATATGACATGTATTTATGCCCTAAGATTAAATTTCTTTCATTCTCTTCTTTATTTTTTTAAAATGCCACTCAGTCATGTTTTCCGGTCTTGGGCCGGGTTCGGGCCGGTCTCGGGCCGTGTTCGGGCCGGTTTCGAGCCGGGCTTGGGCCGGGTTTGAGTCTAAGGTAAGGGGTGGCGGGCCGGGCCGGGCGGGTAACGCAGAATATTTCCGGGCCCGGGCCGGGCCCGGGTCTCGCCATAAAACTTTTGATCGGGCGGGTAGCCCAACGTAAAAACGGGCCCGGGCTGAAAAAATCGGCCCGTGCAGTGCTCTAATATGTACTGCCTGCGTAGCAACTGCACGTAGTAAGAGTAGTGGCAGTTACTTTACTAACGAAAAAAAGGTAGCAACCATTACTACTGGGCCTCTCAAAAAATAAGTAGCAACCGTTACCCACATGCTCACTTCCCTAATACAAAACTTAGTAATCAATGCTAACACAGTTGCATAATAATTAATCGCAGTGTAGCGGGGACTATTGTATTTACAAGCGTCATTTCGATTATCATGTGAGGTCGACGCCATTGCAAAAGCATAACAAGAAAAACAACTTTTTGTCACACACTTCTTGGTACGTAATGGTCATGCTTACCAGGAACAACAATATGGTACAGCCTCGGGTGACTATGTATGTACATAAGTTTATGATCGTATAGTAATGACAACAGCTCCCCATGGTATGGTAAGATAAAACACTATTACGGTCCCTCTGAACGCGCGTCAGTACGTAGCGGGCCGCTCCCACTTAAGTACAGAAAAGCCTATGGTGGTGGTGGTAACATTTATTTAGGTCCGGAAGAATCTTCACCCCGTTTTTATAGGGGCAAGACTGCGTGCCGCTCCCACGTCGGGACGGGAAGGCAAAGCCTCACCGCCGCATCGTGGGCTTTCTGGACAGCCCGGAGTTGATTAATCCATTCGTGGCTCTTGACCAATGAATAAAATGCTTCCGCCATGCAAAGAAAATATAGAAAACAAGCAAAAACAAAAAAACGAGGGCACCACGCGGCACCTACTTCACATGTGGTTTCAGGACTATTCTTTAGGCATACCTTAGGGCACCACAGTAAGTAGAAGTGAGCGTCGATGTATTAGGATAAATGATGAAAGTTAGGGACATGAATTTCTCCAGCGTATTGTGATCACAGAAGTGCGCAACGACGTACCGTATAACCCTTAATCGAACGTAATGAAATAAAATAAAGGTTGTGTGTATTTTGTCTAAACCTAGAGCACAGCACGGGCCGATTTTTTCAGCCCGGGCCCGGCCCGGGCCAGTTTTTACGTTGGGCGGCCCGCCCGAGCCCGATCAAAACTTTTATGGCCCGGCCCGGGCCCGGAAATAATCTACGTTACCCGCCCGGCCCGGCCCGCCACCCCTTTACCTTAGGCCTGAGCACGGCCCGAGCCCGACACGAAACCGGCCCGAACCCGGCCCGAGACCGAAAAATAATGTTTTTCAGAGTTGAGAGGCCCGAGAATAACTCGCTGCACGTTACATGCACACCACCAGAAAGCCCGAGCCCGGCCCGGGCCCGCGTCAAAAAACCCGAGCCCGGCCCGGGCCGGGGTCAAAAAGCACAAGCCGTGCCCGAGCCCGGCCCGAGCCCGTGAAAAAACTGTTCTACCCGGCCCGGCCCGGTCCACGGGTCGGGCCGGGCCCGGGCTTTCGGGTAAGCCCGAGCCCGTGCAGTGCTCTATCTAAACCTTACTAAGCCATAATAAATGGTCAAGTCGAGGTAGTAGAGTTACTAACTTAGCCTCCACGCACTTAGATTGATCACTTATATATCATTATAAATAGCATCGATGTAATAAAAGTCCGTTTTTGGTAGTAACTGCCACGGTTACTAACTTTTCATTACCCTTTTTCTAAGAGTGCACGTCTTGTGTCCGACGTCGATGTAGATTGCCAGCATGTCGGCGAGGGCCTTATTTAGACCATTTGTTTGCCGGTGGTAGGCAGTTCTCCTCTGGTGACTGGCCTGGCTGTGTTCCAGGATGGCTTGAGTCAGCTCCGCAATAAAAGCCTTTCTTCTATCCGTCATCAGGACTTCTGGAGCAACATGTAAGCAGCAAAATGTTCTTGACGAAGAATTTCTCCAGTGCGGTCGCACTACCATTGGGCAGGGCTTTTGTTGCACCGTAGCGGGTAAGGCAGTCGGTAGCCACCATGATCCACTCATTCTCAGATGCTGGCGTCGGAAAGCACTTCAATAAGTCAATGTCGATGTGCTGTAATGGTCGGCAAGGAGGCTCGATTGGCTGAAGCAAGTCCGCTGGCCTCGTCGGTGGTGTCGTGCATCGCTGATAGCCTCAGCGGGTATTGACGGCGTGAGCGACGTCGGTGGTGAGACGTGGCCAGTAACATTTCTACTATATCCTCGAGAGTGTGACAGAATTCGAGGTGCCCAACGGTCGGATCGTCATGCTGGGCGTGCAGAACGTCTGACCGCAGTCATCATGGCGCAACCAGAAGGTACGTGGCGTGGACGATGGAGAAGTTATTCACCGGGACGTCATTTCGCGCGAAAAACGAATATAACCCGCGTCTAAATACCTTTGGGACAAAGTTGGCCTTGCCTTCCTTGTACTCAGGAAGATCTCTTAGCTCGGGCTTCGCTCGCTGCTCCTTGGTGAAGTAGTTTGCGCTTATTGTTTTGTTGTTTCTAGGAACGCGTCCTCGCCTTGTGGCGGCTGGTCGATGGGGGCGCGAGAAAGACAGTAGGCATCTGAGTGTTTTCTTGTGGGTGAGATTTATTTCTTAAAGCATAAGACCCTGCCGTGCTAGGTGGAGCCTTAAATAAGTATATTAAGACGAATATATCATTCACAGTTTACAAAAATCGACACCACAGCTACAGGTACAAATGGCAAAATCGCAGTATCACTACGTTCTTTAAGAACCCGAGGCATCAACAACGTGTCGTTCACATGACAAAATGCGTGCACTGCGCTGTGCTACGATCAAAAGTTATACGTCGCATGCTATTGCTAAGGTAGTAGGGAGCTTTGGTATAGCGGAAAACAGCAAACGCAACGATTTAGCGTGAGCGGTAGCGTTGAGTGCTGCAAACTGCGCATGCGCAGAACGTAAACCTAGCCAGAACTCTTACGTGCGTACGCTATTTCCGGAATACAGCGTTCAACGCTAACGCACGCAAGGGATTCCGTACGCAGGGGAAAATGGCGGCGCCTGTTGAAGCAAAAGAGCCGTCCACTTCGAATCTATCGACTCGTCGGCCGGCACGGTACGGCTCATTCGTTCCCCACTAATGCTCAGGCGCGGATCCAGGGGGGATGTCCGGATGTCCTGACCCCCCCCCCCCCTCAGATTTCTGCATCGCCCCCTCGCTGACAGGGGGATGGCCCTGTCGCAAAAACAATATGGCCACCAGCATTCTTCAAAAGTATTTTTCGCGAGTACCAGTGGTATCAGCCCTGTAGAAGTAAAGCTAGCTAGCTCACAAGCTTATAGTTGTATTCCGTAGGAGTGTGGTGTCGCGAAGTTGCCGTAGTTTTTCTCATGAACACCTTGGACCTCCTGGTGCCGGCCGTGCCTTACTCGTCCCGTCGGTGGCATCGAATGAACGAGGGGACATCCCTTTTTCCAAGCACGCCGAGGTCCGCTCGAGCGCCTTCGCGCCTGATTAACTTAGTTTCCCCTTGGGCTGTCAACGGTTACCTCATTGGCTGTCATCGGTTCCGCGACCAACCTGCTTAATGAAAAAGATCTCTCGCTGAATTGCTCATATATAAATAAAAACAACTAACAGCGAAACTAAGAACTACGCATAGGCAACTTTTTTTAACTGTAGCACTGATTGTGATCACAGTTACACGTTGACAATATCCAGTACGAGCACAGTACCGTTCGTACGCTACAAGTTTTTCATTGTGACTTCGCAGTTTTATTGTCGTACATTAAGCATAGGAGGCTCAAACCCGCCGGATCCGTTTATCTGAGTGGGCGTTCTCGCGGAGCGGGGCGAAGTCTCGAGCCGCGGCTGCGAAGTGGGGGAGCGTGACGTCAGCGACGAACGCCAGCGCGCGGGCCTAGGATGGCGTCGCGTGGTTAAAGAAACGGGAGCAGATGCGCGCCTTGTGTAAAGGATGACGTCGCGTGAGAAACAAAACATGAAGACGCTGGCTCGCGCTCTCGGCTACTACGCCACATCGTTATTCTTGTAGGTGGCGTCGTGAGTCTTCATACGCGGTAATTCGCACATCGTAAACAACCAGCGTAGTGGTTGCCGCGTTGGAGCGGAGCGTTACAACCGTATTCAAGAACGTTCCTCAGTCCCGCACA